>NC_134025.1:29800116-30103146 GCF_964204645.1 Tubulanus polymorphus
ATGTGTTGTGAAACGGTTACAGCTAAGGCCCAGTTGCGTTGACGTCATTTGAGATCAGAAAGTTTTGTCGAATCATAAATAGCTGATTTTCACGAACGGTTTCCAGCTAGCTCTCCTTAGTGTCTGATATACCACAGATCTGTTCACACTAGGATCGTATAGCGACGGAGATCTCTGTGGAGACAATCACACTGCCAAGACTGGGTGAAGATGATTCCTGAAAACCAGCCTGAAGATTAGATTGGCTTGGAATACAAGCTAATAGAAGACAGGCTAAGACTGACTGGTCTTGACTACAGGACCCAGTTCCACAGTTGTGAGTTAGAGTTAACTCTGAGTTAAAGTTAGTTCATTTTCAATGTTTTAACCCAGGGTCAAATCTTAACTCAGAACTGTGGAACTGGACCCTGGGTCCTATATTTAGATTTGATATATTCTCCAAATGCACGTCAAAAATTGATGATATAGGTTCTGATATATTCACGATGATTCAGTATGAGAGACTAATTCGCGATATCGATTACACAGAGTATTGATCACCAATTAAAACGCTGCCCAAAACGATTGACAACTCGCGTTGAATTAATGGTTGTTTCCAGCTGGTTGACTTTCTATTCTTTTATGTCTTAGTGATAGTATTTTCTGAAAAGTGAAGATTGATTGATGGGTTTCGAGATAAATCATCGGTGCCGCGATCATCCTGCGTTAATATATCTCAATTCACTGTCATAGAAAATTTCATTGAATTGATCTGATAATAAATCTCCGACGACGACACGCACTCTATCATAGTCAATGTATGTTCAGTCAACAGAACTTTCATACCGACATTTTCGATGAGTTAAACCGTAAAATGTCGTTTCCTAGAATTATGAGAATCTAAACATATTTGATGCGTCAAAACGGATGTCTTATGTCGTAAATCGAATTCAAACAATCGTTTGTAAGAATTACAGTTTTCGCGGTGGCCCAGTTCCACGCGTTTGCATCTTATTCACAGCCCAAGCTATAGAATACATAGTTCGCTATTATCTAAACTAAGATGGAATCCTATAATACAAAAGAAAAGCGAGTCAGAAAAGTCTCCTCAAGCGATACGTAGTTGCAGTCGACGTTTCGACTTTATCATTTGGTCATCTTCAGGAATATTACAGTACAGTGTTTCTACATACCATTGATTGCGATTTGTCAATTTTCCATTTTTCAACCTTATTGAACTTTATCATCCAGAATACATTATAATGAAATCGAATAACGAAATATGTACATAATTCCCGCGTATAAAACCCATAATTAGTCTACAGGGAAGGTATTCTACAGTGTATAAAACGTCCAGTTCCGGAGCTGGGACCAAGAGATTAATTTGTCAAACCCATTTTATCTCTCAACCGTCCTCATTGTTTTTGTTCTCATCATTACCGGAATATTCCCTTTCCGAACTTTTCGCATAGCATTATTTGCACCTCATACCATCATTTAAGATATATTTGAAGAATATTTCGCAGTTCAAAGCACTTTGAAGTCGGAAAAGCTTCCTGTGAGCTCGGTGATCTGATGACAGATCCATTATACGGTGATCGCATTGAAGACAGCTATTACGTATTGTAGGCAGTTGCAAATTAAATGCGCCTTTAGACTTTTTTTGAAATTACAACAAAAACTTCCGAAGCATTAAAACACCGAAAATAGCCCAGGTGAGTAATGGCGCATACTCAGAGAAAAATGAACCCCGCAAAAACTAGATCTAATTTAATCTAACTCTGAAGCCATTTGATGATTGATAGTCAATATCAACTGCAGTCGTTTCATTCTAATTTTCATTCTAATTCAAAGTCTACATATCAAACATATTCTTTGTCACATGGACTGATTTCTGTTCGTTAAAATTGGACACAAATAACTCATTTACGGTGGATGATTATTTCACCGGAAAAATAACGACAGAGAAATGAAATGAATATAAAAACAAAGCATGCTTCAGGTAGACTTTTTTCGCCAATCAATCCAGATGCAATCAACCCAAGTAAACCACGGGGAACAACAAACATACATCATATCGACCGGAGACGACACGGATCGCAGCAGCTCGTCTTGATTCTCAGCGCTTCAATTGATTCGATTTCGTCCATTTAAACCTGTAATACGAAGCTTTAAAAGAAGACTTTATCGCATCAGGAAATCATAAAAGTGCAATACATAACCTACTTCAATCTTCCGAGCAAATATGAGACGACAGGAGATATGAAGATCAGTTGATTTCCTCATTGGATGATTGCCTTTCCTTGGCATAGTTCAGTTCGGATGTTCTGAATAACTTGTCGATTCGATTTCCTTTCGGTTTTACCGAGCCATCAAAAAAATGTTTTTCATATCCAATTAACTCGTGATATACTACCCAGCACTACGACCAGTAGCCGTTTAAGCGTTGCGGTTTCTGGATAAAATTGATGAGACACGGGACATACTTTATCAAAATCATAGCGATCCCTCTAAACCCAAGAGTTTGAAATTTAATGGGACGTCATCAAAATGTCACAGGTCTTCCCTCTCTCACTCTCCCTTTTAAGCTTTGTGATACATGCTTTTTAATAACTCGCCCATTGACGTTATTTTGTCCGTGTGTTTATGCAATTTATATGCAATGAATATTCCGATCAATTTTTGATGTGGCAGATCAGCCTAATCTAACCTGTCTGTCTAGACAACTCATCACTCTAAATCCTGTTATTGATGTCTACCCCCAAAAAGAAAAGGTTAACGTTGCTTGTTGAGGTTCAGATTGAAGATACTCCTGCCATTCTTACTAAGACACGTCTATGATGGAAGTTATGTCAAAATGTCATGCAATTTGAATTGTCAGAAAAGAAGCTCATAAACATCCGTGGAATCATCACTGATTACATTGATGTACTCGTAGGAGAGCGAGTCAACTAGACTTCAATCAAAAATACGAAGTCAGTGAGGTAGGTCAGTTCTTGACACATTTGTTTTACAAACGACACTACAATTCTCTTTCAAGTAGTTTTCTCGACTTTGCCTCTAACCCAATTTTATGGGATCTAATTTGTGGCTTGATTCCAGCGCAAATAAATGATGTGTATAAAGTCGTTATTTTGGGGAGCGATCATTAAAATGCATGCGCTCACTCGGGAAGCTGTTGAAACGAAAGTGTTTTTTGCATCTCCAGACATCAATATGATCATTAAAGCTTTCTTCCTGCAGACACTGTCCATGTTTCCAGTGATCGTAAAGCTTCAACGTTTGAAGAATAACTTACCATTCTATGCTATCTACCAGTTCGTCGCCAGCATCTATTTTATTTCTTTGTACCAATTACGAAGACATCAAGTTACAACTGACTGAAGATCAGAAGACGCCGCGCGGCCCACATTATCGTTTTAGCTGAAGACGTTTGTTACACTTTTTACAACCCGATGCATACGTCTCGAAACTTCTAAAAATACGAATCGTGCGGAGCTGAGGTTCTTGCACGTAAAAATCATACAAACGCTTCCTCGATGGGGTCACCGATACCTGAAGACTACATCTTTTACGTTCAAAGATATTTTGAGAAATACGCGATGCAGAAATTGAGAAGAACGTAGCATCGTCGTGTAATGTTGTATATTGTAAAGGACGGTAGTAGTAGTTACACCCACTCTCATCTATATGCCTGACTGGTAACGACATCTTGATATCACACATTCCTCTCGGGAGAATAAAGAAAATCATTAGGGAACGTATAAGCCTCTTTAGGATTTCCTGAAGACTGATAGATAGCAACAGATAACATGAAAGACAGTGAAGATGCAAACAAATGATTCTGTCACAACTTTCTGCATTGGTCCACCTTCGTCTCTATACGATGATGACTATCGGTGATGTGTTTTACGACTTACGCGAAGTAGGAATCTCAACTGGGTTCTTTTAGTCGAGAGCAATTATCGTTGACAGAAAATTAAGATTTTCTTAGAAACAGACGATTTATCTCAGTCAAAAACTGGCCGTAGATAATTCGAGTGTGTGTGAGGCGTCTTAACATTCTGAACCGAATCACAGGCGTTCACAATGAACATCAACGTTATTACGCCTGCAGGAAATTTCAAGCGAAGTATCAGAATTTATTTCATCTCAAAACGATCAATTCGACACTGTGGAAGAAAAACAATAACGCCAACATCAATTTTCAACGAAGCTGCGAAACATTGATAAAATTCTCAGAAAACGTCTCGCGTCAATATGAGAATCAATTAAAACAAGATTAACCAACCAGAAAAAAATTCCAATCTACTTGTATAGAGTACATACTTATAGAAACAGAGCAAATATTAGCAACATCTTATATTAATATCTATATTCATCTTACAGAATTCATGTCACTTCGAATGACCTTGTGTCGTGATCTAAGAGGTCAATGTTTATGGAGACCTTTACTGATCGAGGGGACATTCCCATATTTTAAGAACAAAAATTTCGTTTTAAAATTGCATGTTCGTTTATAACCTAATTAATTTGAGACGAGAGCAAAACTCAAATAACAACTGCCGAGTATAGAATAGTTGATTCTCACATTTGGCTGAACAGCGCCAGGCCAACGTGCGGAATTTCGGCGAACTAAACAAAAAGAAACGACTGCGACTTCCGAGTCGCGCGCATAGTGCAGTCGTTTCTCCGGAAATGTGCCATACTCCGACATTCTGCGAGGTTTTTTATCCAGAAAAAAATCTGAAAAATCTTTCAACACGAACAACAGACTGATATAGGTGTTCCAATCGCACCTCACTGGTACGAGCACGGCTGACTGTATGCTGCATGCCAACAACGAACTCGGACAAGACGTTTTTCAATAAAAGAAGGCATACTCCACGGAGATCCCATGTTTATTCAATCAATCAATCAATTTCAGATACAAAAATTCGTTCGAAAAAATCTACAAACGGACAGCGTTAAGATACGATATTGAAAACTAAAAGCAAGTGCCATTTTTACAAAGCATTTTATAATCGATGATTTATCGTCATAAGTAAAATCATTCTCTTAACTACATTTAATACGTTTTCTCATCGAATACTAAGTCAATATCTATATACATCGTTTTAATACCTAAATCTTCGAAGGTTTCAAAGAGCCAGTAAAATACACTGGAACATGTGGCAAAGAATGATTACGGACATTACGGACACTTGCCATTGATTCATAAATATAAATATAGAAAATTACAATCATAATTGTAGCGTATTGCAAAGAAAGTAGTTTAGAGAATTCTTAACGACTGAACAGAGGAGCGACGGGACAGTATACTCAGCAATAAATATGTTAAAGCGCTATAGAAGCCAATAGACCAGTGAATTAATAAATTACCAGACCCTACACTTACAACCATCGCATATTTACGAGCAGATATCATTTTCCACTAACTATCAAACTTCATTTTTTTTGATTCGTTTAAACTTGAGGTTGAATTAGAAATTAATCCGAATTGAATGTATATCTATGGTATATATCTGATGATAAAAGTAAAATCAATCCGGCGATTCCACATGTCTATATCTACTTATATATACCACAGAGCTTGGACACCGAGCTCGTAGAGAAATGGTTATACTCAAATATTAAGTCATGATTACATTCGATTCATCGTTTTAAGTAAATTTTGATTTGTAAATTCTACATCAGTTTGACATTAATAATCAACATATAAAACATGTCTCATCAAACCCTGTAAACATATATCATCATCACCAAACCCCTTAATGTCATTCATCTCAATAAATAAAACTTGACGTCATCATTTGCAGCACATTTTACTCAGTTCCTTGTTATTTAAACGCTCTTAGTGAGAACGACGACCGGTAACTTTCATGACAAAACATACGTAAATGATTTCTGCTAAATCATCAGAAAGTTTTTCTACAAACAAATAACAATCGACCGATCCTTCAACGATGGATACAAACACAAATAGTCGTTATCTATTCGACGATCATATTCCGCACAAATTGCTGCGTCCGGTGATAAAAAATGTTCTTCTATTTTTATTGATGTTTGTCTGTTTTACACGACTGTCGACGCGCTAATTGTCGACGTTCGCTGTCCATTATCCATTTTATTAGTGTCGTCATATTTTTTATGGTCATCAATTAAAGAACCGGTCGTGGACGGTGCTGAAGA
This sequence comes from Tubulanus polymorphus, assembly GCF_964204645.1. Classification (NCBI taxonomy): domain Eukaryota; kingdom Metazoa; phylum Nemertea; class Palaeonemertea; order Tubulaniformes; family Tubulanidae; genus Tubulanus; species Tubulanus polymorphus. The sequence continues at coordinate 29,806,288 of NC_134025.1, forward strand.
AGCTGTCGAAGTGTTTAACAACGCGTTAGGATTCTTTTTATTGTACCGATTACTCAATCGCTTTCTGTCCAACGAATTGAAATTGCTTTCTCGTTCTTTCTCCATCAATCTACGCGACGCTTCTTTGCGATTCTTTTCCCAGCGACAGTAAACAATTAGCAAGACTATCGTCAAGATAACAAGTGGTACTCCAACCCCGATACACACTCCCATGATGATAATAGTTTTCTGTTGTTCATCCGCTGAAAAGTAGGAAACGTATTTAGATATTTACATCGAATATCGAGGGCTTTAGAATGTATGTATTTTCTATAAAAATAATCAAATCATTATAGTCTGAAAGGTTGTATGAATGCTTGATTGGTAATATTCGGCTCACCGCTGGGGGTTAGAGCGCATTTACAATCCGATAACACGCTGCAGTATTACGGATATCAACGGTCCGTCAATGAAGTACCCCTCGTACTAATTATCCCCGAGGAATTTCGGCAATCCTTGATTGATTAATTACTGAAGATTAAACACAGCGGGGAAACAAAAACACCAAGGCGATAAATGAAAATATTGACAGCTAGTTACTGTTTACAGGAGAATAGGCGCCATTAGTGTGTAACAGTAATACTGAGACCTATATAGATGACGTATCATAGGGAACTAATTCATTTTTTTTCTCAAATTGACAAATACGATATCGCAGAAGCCCCTAGCTTCGGCAGAGCAACGCGAAATGTCAAAGCCCTATAAAGTCACACGGAAGCGACAACGGTCGGTATATTTGATTACTCAGACCAATAAAAGACTTCCAGATATTTAACTGAAAGTTGCACCATCCAAGCCGACGGACGCCCTAGTCTGAATACCAGACGATGGTCGGGTTCCTCAGGCTGGTGTTGTGGGGGGTTCGGGGGAAGTGAACCAAGCACCTAAAATGTTCAAAGAGCCCTTCAAAAAGTGCTCGTCGTGTTTTTTGTTTGGAAAATGAAAAATGATCATTCCGTAAAAAGTCTTTAATTACTCGTAAATATGTCATTATTGAATATTGGAGATAAATATTAATTCAACGCCATATAAATTATAAACGTTGTTTAAGTTTAGTTTATCGAAAAAAATCATATTTAAAATCAATCTTTTTTCAATAGGATAGTGCCCCTTTTTCAAGAAGATAGTGCCCCATTTCACTGTGAAAAAGTGTCATTTTTCCTTGGACTGCTCCTCGTTAAAAGCTCGGCTCGGGCCTTTTCCCCTACGTCGTTTAGGAACAACGGCTATAGATACTAGACACCCGTACAAAATATATACATACGACAATTTTCCTCGTCACTCAGGTCATTACTGCAATCGTTATAACCGTTACATCTCAGTCCCGGATCTAAACATTGAGCCGATTTAGTGCAACGGAATTGAGTCGGATTGAAACATTTCGGCAACTCTGAAAAAACAAAAGAGACAAATAGAATTATATGGAAATATGCAGAGGTCATAAGAAAGGTCATGAATTTTGATTTATTAGATTCCTAAACTGTAACTTGAGATTTTTGCTCTTTTTTAAGTTATTTCGTATTAAGTATGTATGTATATGTCTGGTTACATTTACACAACTGGGATATTTTCACTCGATATCAAAAGCTTTGACACCAAAGCCACACTATAGCTAACTAATTACTCATTAACCTGAATTCGTAGGTTCCAGGGGCCTCTCAATACGGGCTAAGCTCATTTACGTTCTACAACCAATCTAACTGAATAACCGGGGTAAGACCAAAAAACTTTGCATTTTGTTAAGTCGATTGTGGACCGAAGTCCATATTTTAGATTAGTGACCAATTCGGAATTCTTCAACCCTGAAATACATCGATGATTCAGAGATCAGTGAACTAATTCCGCGATCATCAGAATTAACTGAATAATCGCCTTATAAGTGACCTCGATTAAAACAGTTTTATAGGAAAACGTATTGAATTGAACGCTTCATCGAGTCGACTATATGTTAATCATGCAGAGTTCAATTTCCGATCATCTACAACCGATACATGTTCCCCATAAGCCGTAATCATCATCCCCCAACCATTACTATTTTCAGATGACTTATTTCTCCATCCGGTTAGAAATACTGATCACAGATAAAATGCAATGACAGTTACCAGATAATTACTCCGAATATATTGACTCTTTTGCTACAAAACAAGCCATATTTCATAGTTCACACTACTGTGTTGTGTACTAGTGATTGGTCAAAGTTGAAGAACATATTTCTTCGTAAATTTCGATGTTTCAATATTGCGATGTCTGAGTGCATAGAGATAGGATACTTACGGGCATTTTTGCAATCATTGAAATAGATAACGGTATCATCTAAAAACATCCAACCGCTGTTTGTAGCTGTCCAATCCATTTGTATAAGTATCTAGAAAACGGTAAATATATACGTTTAGATATTGTAACACAAATAGATCTACGAAATATTTCTGTTTTCTCCATGAGACAATCAACCCGAATTTTTGTAAACTGTAAGTCAAATACTGTCAGACAAATATGCAGCATGGGACATTAAATAACCGGTCATTTGACAGTTTTTAACTTCGAGCAATTGTTTTGATGAGTCCCGGTACACGAAACTAGCGATCCGAATTTTTCATCTAATGGTTCTCGATTAGATGTGATGGGTGTTTAATGGAGAAAGACACAGATAATAGACACAATTCCTACTATTTATCAGACAATTAATCATTATATCAGCCATCAGAAAATAACTCCTATACCGGCAGGCTCGAAACAAATATAATCAAAAAAGTGTAAACCGAGGATATACATTATAATGGTACAAAAATTGCTCAAGTCAAATACTGTCAAATCGTGTAAAGGGAAACTACATAATACTTTGTTTATTTACCTTAAATCCGTCAGCAGTTTGTTGAGTAATTGTATGTTCGATCAACTGATAAGGAGGACTGGGCGGGTTGATAGTTAACTCTTTCTTGAGAAGTTCAGTCTTCACACCTTTAGTATCTTGCAGTAAAACGCGTAAGGTCGGTTTTTGAGACTGGCTCAACTGGAAATAATAGCGGGTCCAGAACCGCAGACATCTGTTTTTACTGGTGAAGTTTAGTAGAGGTGAGATAAACTGGGCTTCATTTATCTTCGATAAAACTACCATATGTCCTTCCATATCTTTATCTACGTAAAAACAGAAACCGAACCGATGTTTTTAATACAATCTTTTACAATCGTGAAAAAATTGTTTTATACTTCTAATGAATATAAATGAGGTTTTTGTTAAACTGGTATCATAAATCTTGGGTTTTCTCTGGAACATAAAATCTGATGGGGCTGTCCTAGTTCTGTAAGTAGTTTTTGTTCTATAAACTTACTGTACGTGTGCTCTCTAATGTAAGTCTCACGTCCTGTGTGTTTTACAGTCCATGCACCAGGCGGATTGCTTGTCCACCCGCAATCACCGTTTTCGAATGTGCAGTAAAATTTCGAACCCTCTGAAAAAAAAATTGTCGAAAATCTTAAAGAATTTTGTACTTAGAAATCGAGAAACTCCAATCAACGTTTATTGAAATGGAATTCTGGACTGCTTTCAATAGATAATGAGATTTTGATTTGATTTATTATCCTCCCCCATTGGATTGGCATTCTCATTTATTTCTCTCCGATCTCGCCTTATTCTCGAATCGATGAAATTAATTTACTTTTCAAAAAGTACTGAATAGAAGCGGGGCAGTTGTGAATGATGACACTAATTACTCGACCTCGGTTGACGACAAATTAGGATATCTACACACACACACACACGCCGGGGGAGTGCAACAGATCGTAAACTATTGAAGCTTTACATTTTTCAGGGCAATTTGATGAGATGTGTATTGATAGTAATGTACAAATATAACGTAGAATTGAATGATTGCCACTGTTAGAGATCTCTATACTCATGACAGCAGATACCGTAGTCGGGTTGAAGTCCTTATAAGGACAAGCGACTCAAATGTCAATACATTTCCTCGCGATAACGAAGAGAAAACGGGAACCGATTTCCGCGTATGTTTTGGTAATTTCGCCTTAAAAAGAATAACTACCACACGTTTCTTAACAACGTATAGGAATCTGGTGGTAAACCCCGAGGGAATTAAAATAATGACTCAGTTTTAGTTGCGACCACAACACACCTCATATTTCCATGCTGACTCATTTAATATGGACAGTTTTAACAGTAACCGATATAGACTTGCACTTAAAACTACAGAATATTATATCCATTAATTCTTACATTTCTATCTATATTACGAATATGTTCAGTGGTATTTACAACTATGGCCCGGTTTTGATAAACGTAGCCCTATATATCATATATCTTGTTGAGACATAAAATTGGTCGGTCACTTGAGTCCAGGTGGCGAACGTCCCTATATGTAAAATATCTATGCATGTCAATACATTGTATTACGATGCACGTTTTAACAATGAAATAATATATGGACCGTTTTTACTTTCTGGTGGTGTCATATACATATTTTCTATATGATATTTTCTCTTCAGAAAGATGAGTAGTTAACGACGCCATTTGGAACAGGCAAATAAAAACTACAAAATCGTCAAAACGTTTAAAAAATGTTCACCATTCCCATTACAATATACACAAAACGCTGACACACATATGTCGTATAATGCGTCTGTTGATTTTCACATATGAAAATACGTACACAGGTTTTTGATTGCCGCAATTAAAAATGAACTAGACGTTATATGTTGTTATACCACACAGTTTTGATATCAAAGCCAAAGAGAAATCGTACATTTGTGCTAGACGAGGTGAAATTGGAGTTGAGTGAACAGAATTACGATCAACTATTATCTTATCTTTGTTCGTGCCATTTGTCTTACCTGGTTTGGTATTTGGTTCGTTCGCTTGTGTTGTAGATTTGGCTACTGCAGCTGCCGAAGTCGATGAAATATTTAACCAGAACAAAATACTGAAACACAGAAGTCCAACAGAAATAGCCGACGACGCGCTCTCCATTCTTTGAAGAATTCGGCAACTCAAAACTAGTTATAACAAAACAGATATAGTCCAATGTCTATACGACAGTTATCTCTCCTGACAGTGGTGACGACTCTTTCCAGTAATTATTACACACAAATATGATATGATCGTGGCAACTATTATGTAATTCAATGGTAGATTTTGATTCGTGACCTCATCTACGTAAATGCCGGCGTTACCATCATGTCGTGACTAACTAACGTAGAGCGACATACAGCGAGTAGAGCGAGACATTCGTTCCGATTACAAACCGAACGCCATACTGTGTACAAAGGCCAGGGAGAACTAAGCTAACACAAAGGCCGGTATTCGCACAATAGCAGGCTGACTATGTCAATCCTTTTTCAACGGGTTCACCCGTCGAGTCGGCCCCCTTTCCAATCTAAAGATTAAGCCCTTAAACAAAACGCAGTTTCCTGTCTTAAAAAAAAGAATGTAGCGATTATTTTCCGTTTCTTTCATTGTTCATTGAGTCAGTGAAGGGCTTTGTTAAGGCGGGAATATGAACATGGAATGCGCCGCGAGACGATACTCTGGAATAACTGATGGGCTGATTCATCCGTACGGGAAAATTTTGCAATCAAATTTGAGATGCAGGTTTTTCCGAGAAAATCTGAGACAATTACAACATTCTCGGTGCTTCATTATAAACGATCAGTGCGAGATAAAAATGATCGTCGTAATTACTGTAATCACTTTGAATCAAATTTCTTTTCATCGTTTTAGTACCAGCGATGCTCAGCCACGTGCGGGGAATCGGTTTGTAGCTCATATCATCGAATGCTCAGTTTGGACGGGAATGCTCAGCTAGCTTGACAGCTAGTTGACACAGGCACGGTTAGGCCAATGCAATTTTCAATATGTAAATACATGTATTCATAAAACATATCCAGAAATAAACATACAAAAACACTAGTAAATTACTTAATAACTGTCTATTTATTATGTAAAACAACTCGACGACAATTTTATTCAGTTGGCCTTAAACACAAATCTTTAGTTCATTCTAAATCATCCATAGTCATCACTGTCGGTCCCTGTGAGGACGCTGCAGCTAATCTCTGAAAAAATACGATTACACGTATCATCATTAAAATTATAGAAATAACTTCATTGAACTGTTAATCATACAAGTCTGAAAATGTTTCAGCTAGCGGTTTATATCAACAAATGCCTATAAAACGTTTATGTAAACATTTCAACTATATCTGAATGTTCATCTTCAGGAATACTAGAAACTTGCGGATACCTTTCTGGACTCCATTCATTCTTTAAATTATCATCACATACAAGTACACAGTGTTTCATCCATATGATAAGTTAGATACCTGATCACAGACTCAAACAGGAACTACTATAAGGATTGGATTGAATACATACCGTTGGTGCTAATGACACCGATTCAATAAGTAATTGAAAAACTTGTGGAGGGAGAGTTTGCTGCAGTACTTGCAATAACTGACTCGGTTGACCACAAACAGCTACAGCATTGCTTAAATGTTCAACTCCCCTTTCAACATCACCTGAAATTAGATATCGATATAGAAATTAATATTATTTCTAAGGCATCTATTGTTCGGAACTAGAAATGCTGAAAGTGAATTGAAATTATTGACTCTTTACCTTGAGCCAACAATTCTTCTCCTTTTTGAATTTCTTGCATGAAAAACTTCTGCATAGCTTCTGTATCTTTAAGATCTGGAATCTGAAAAGAACATTAAAAATTATGTAATTTCAACTTACTATATAAAACAATGATTCACAAGAGCAGATTAATTAGAAATCAGGGATCAGTTACTCAGAAGTTGGTTAAAGCCTTTCATGAAAATCTTTTACAAACCTGACTTGTGCTTGTTGGTTTTTTAGTTTGTTGTTTAGCTTTTCTCCTCCCTACAAAAACGGAAAAATATCACAATCAAATTACTGTGAGAATTCTTTTAAAAGCAATCTCTAAATGCTGAATAAAGACGACGTACGTACTTTCTCGGAGTTTCTCTTTAAACAATGGGTCACTTCTGCGTTTTCGATCGAAATAAAAGCAGTAACCGATGAAGCATAAACCAGCCCCTGCTGCAGCTATTCCAAATGTTGTTTTAGACATCATCATCATCATCGCTTACGATTTCCTACAAAAGGTGAAATTCATTCGACAAAATTAATTACAAAGTAACTGAACTTATGAAAGGAAGCTTCATCTCAAAGTGGGAAACTGGACTCCTATCTTTCTTCAGATCGGCGGCAGGTCAGGACACGCAGTGAGGTAGACCTAATTATTACCTGTCCTGCGGCCAGCGACACCAACATCACGTCGCCACGGCACGCACCACAAGTCAACAAGAATGATTGGTTATCTCTACTATAGACTACTATCCGGCGCGGCGTGAGGCTGAACAGATCCCCACACAAGGTCATAATTAAACAAGTCTTTCGGAGGGAAATAGTCGTGACTTTATGTAGGATATAGACCGTCGGGCATACGGAAATATGTAGAAAATTGCTCGATAAAGAAACATTACCTCAAAAAATCAACCGGGGGCTATGACTAAATACTGCACTTGAAAACCATTTCCGGGTTTTGGACATCTGGTCGGACGCCATCAATACAATTTAATTGAAAATATATTGAAATACGAAGATGTAATTTAAACACCAATTTACTTATTTGAGCGTTTTTTAAATTGAATAAAATGCTACCGATAGAATGAATAAATTAAAATCATTGTTTCGATGGATGACTAACGTTAGATCGATCAATTTAAATGAATTGAATTGATGATAGATTGATGATGATAAGTCATATGTTTCGAGCATATTTTTAGGATTTCTCGTGCAATAAAATCTAGGAATCTATACGTGGCATGGCATTAGTTTATAGAGAGTTTAAACCAATCTGATAGAATAGCAGTACGCAGACAGAGAATAATGGAAGAACGGGTAACTTTCTTCAAAATCCAGATTTCATTTCAATTTCATTCAGTCAATTGACAACTGACAGCTGTCAACAAACAAGTCACAAATACAAAACATTAACCTCAATCTGATCAGATACAAATGAAACATATCTATTTCAGGTGATTTTTTGTAGAGAAGGTGTTTTTCTGCACGCGACCGTTCATAACCAAGATGATGACGATTCTCTTGTTCCGGGAAGAATTATTATCACTGAGAAAGTATGTTCGACCACCCACCCCCTACCCTGATGTAGGACCCTCTCTGACTCTTTTACTTCTCTTTATCTAACTTCAGGCTATAGGAACATTCATCGAATGGAACCCTGTTGATATAGAGTATGATGTCAGTGATAATCAAAACACTGATGCTGAATGGGCCGTCATAAACGCCGTTTCTCAGAATTCGCATTCAGGTAAAAAATATTCTCTCATCAAAATATTCTTTGTTTCAGGCCTCGGAATCTGATGTTGTACGTTATTGTTTTTTTTTTTTTTTTTTCAGAAACTGTAACCTTCACTAAAGACAGTAGCTCAGTATCGGGACCGCACAGTAAAGCGACAGTATCAACTCACAACAAGCCACCGAGACCTCACAAACAAATCATTAATTTCGATATAACCGATCTAAAAAGTTTCAAACGCTCAAATCCTAGTCTCGGTTGGTCTTATATTCATTTCTTATTGAAAGATGGAACGACGTACCCTGCTTTACATTTCCACCAGGGAGGAACCACCGCCTTGATTAAACATCTCGAGAAATATCTATCGATTAAAAGGTTTGTCAGATAAATCACCACTGCATTAGACTTATCTAAATTAACCCTTTCAGTGCTGACTATTTGATACCCGAAAGTGCTGAAAATGATTTGAAAATTTTAAGAAATTCCACCCCAGTGTATTTACCACAAAGGGCACACCATTTGAGTGCGTCTACACTGCGGCGCGGTGTATCATCAATTACCAATATTTCAATATGTTTGATAGATGCTGCCATCTTTCTATAGAGATACAAACTTATTACTGAATTACTGATAACAACAATACACCGCGATGCAGTGTACTAGCAAAGTCCATCACTTGATTTACGCACCCCACTAAGCTGGGGGGTAGATATGCTAAGGGGGTTAAGCGGGTTTGACTTAATATTCTAAATTCATTAACAGAAGATGATATTGTAATTTGATCTCAGTAATTCTTGTGCACCGTGAAGTAAACCTGATAAAGTTGTCTCGTCTTGTCTCGCATAAACAGTTTATTGAACGATTGTTTCAGGTCTGCGAATAACAGTCAACTGTATCTAGTTAGAAAACATGATCCGGGTGCTCTTCATAAATCATTCGATGAGTTACAACTATTCGGTGATTCTTCTGCTGATTTAGTTTCCGTAAGTTCAGATATTGCGCACGAAATCTCGAATATCATCACAGAAGCGATAACAATATAAACCTCGTATATCCTTTTAAATCTTTGGAATTATTTTACAACATTTCGTTTTTCAGAAATTCATCAAAGATCCGTATTCTACGACACTGGGCGGATTTAGTAAAGTTACGAATTTTCTGAATCTGTTGGTCGCTGACCCGAATTCAACAACGAGACCTCGAGAAGAAGAAGTCGTTAATATGATTCAAGAAGAACTTCCCGGAGTTGATATTAATAATAAAGATGAACCCGGTTTTGAAATGATAACTTGCGTAAGTTACAATCATTGCTGTATAAACATTCATGTTTATTGCGCGTGTTCACTGTACAATGATTGAAGAGTGGTATATTTAATCAACAGGCTTCGCTGCCACCGAGACAAGACGTTACTCGCGAAGATCCACTCTCTCCCCAAGAGTGGTCAAAACACATGAAACCTGATGGACAAATTACTGATATAGAGAAACTTAAACAAAAAATATTCAGAGGAGTGAGTAGAAGTCATATTGTTTGAAGCGTAAGAGTTAGATGTTTGAGGTTAAGACGACTGATATTTTTACAGGGTGTCGATCCATCAATTAGAATCGAAGTGTGGAAATTCCTTCTGGATTATTATTCATGGGAATCAACGTATAAATCCAGAATTGAAGAAAGGAAGAAAAAAGTGTGAGTTGCACGAAAACGTGAACAGGAATGTGTCTTCATGTTTTATATCTTGTTTATTTTTGTTGTTTCAGAGACGACTATTTCAGAATGAAACTTCAATGGAAATCTATCAGCAGCGAACAAGAAAAACGATTTAGTCAAGTCAGAGATCGGAAGAGTTTGATAGGTACGACTCAATTCACCTCATTCAGGGTTTATTCCTGTCCTCGAAATTTCTACACCTCGCTACACGTCTTTATGATAGGAGAAATAAATAAAAATGTTGAATCTATTTTCAGAGAAAGATGTGAATAGAACCGATAGAACTCATGTATTTTTCCAAGGCGAAAATAATCCTAATTTGCAGGTTTTGAATGATGTGCTTATGACTTACTGCATGTATAACTTTGATCTGGGTAAATATCATTTTTAAATCATCATTAATCACATTCTTTATCTTCTGAAATATTTTACTGAAATATTTGTATGGTTTATGATTGCAGGCTATGTTCAAGGAATGAGTGACCTGTTGGCTCCAATTTTAGTTGTAATGGAAAATGAAGTTGATGCATTTTGGTGTTTTGCTGGGTATATGGAAATAATGGTGAGTCTCACGGACACCTGGATCCAGTTCCACGACAGTTGTGAGTTTGAGTTAACTAAGTTGAAATAAGTTCATTTTCAATGAGTTGACTCAAAACTGTCATACTGGGTCCTGCTTATTGCTGGTAAATTATCAAATATTGCATTGATTTATTGAAATTCATTCCCATTTTTATAGTGTTCAAATTTTGAAATGGATCAACAGGGAATGAAAGATCAGTTGTCAAGACTGCACACACTAATTCAGTTCATAGACCCACAACTATGCAATCACTTAGGTATGATATATAGTTGACTATAAAGTCACTAAATTCAAGATGATGGAATTAATGGAATTTGATATTAATCTATTTCAGAAAGTCATGAATCTAGTAATATGTACTTCTGTTTCCGATGGTTGCTCATAATGTTCAAAAGAGAATTCTCTTTCCCTCAGATCATGCGTTTGTGGGAGGTATGTACTTCATATTTTTTCTTTAAAATGCTGATCAAATGACTACCTCTACTATGACTATGAGGATACATGTTGGTTTCCATAGACAAGTGGCTGTCCAATATCAATAGTAGATAAAACCCACAATAAAAAGAAAAAACTATCTGGTAACTTAACGTTTCAACTCAATTCTATGAGCCATTTTCAAAAACTGAGTTGAAATGTTAGGCTATAAGATAGTTTTTTCTTTTTATTGTGGGTTTTATCTACTAATGCAGTGGCGGATTTAGCCTACCGCACTTGCTGCTAATGCGGTAGTCAACATTTTTCCTTTTTGATTCCTTGGAAAAAAGTACCCATATTAAAACAGGATTTTTCTCTTCCAAAACCCAGGAAATGTCATCTCAGCCCTTTAAATTTTTCAAAATTTTCTGGGGGAGGGCTGTAATGAAGATACATGTTTTTGTACTTGTAGGTTCACTGGACCGGACTGCCTGGTCCTAATTTCCATCTATTGATCTGTATAGCTATACTAGATACAGAAAAGAACACGTTGATCGATAATGGCTTTGGATTCACTGAAATTCTTAAGGTATTCCATCGATTCCATTGTTCACAATTAGATTTTGTTCTGTTATTCATTTTAGTTAACTCTGAAATCTTAGCTCACGATACCATCTTAAAAGGGGGTCTTTAAGAATCGTGGGAACGCCAGTGTCACACAAACTTCAGAATTTAATCTCTTCTTTCAATTCTAAATCTGATTTATGTTGTTTGTTTGTTAATTACTAGCACATCAATGATATGTCTGGAACGATCAATTTAGAGGAGACGTTATGTAAAGCAGAGTCGATTTACCTTCAACTGGTCAACTGTACGAATTTACCGAAGCAAATCTGTGAAATCATCGGACGTGAAACGACCGATCGAGAAAGTGAAAGCGGTGGTTCATCTACGAGGATGAACGGAGGAGCAACTCCGGCGGGAACTCCGGGATCGATCTCATCCACGCCGAGTAATTCACAACAGATGATCCACGGAACGGGGACACCTCCTGATGATGACGACAGTTTAGAATTTGTGAATAATGTCGATAAGACAATCGGTATGTGGGCGTAGACATGGATACAAGGCAGCCTGCATCGCAGCCACAACCCTTACTCCTGAGAAAAATTCTTAGTGTGCGGATATCTTGAAGAAATAGGCCAAGAACTAGGTGTTTTTGAAACCCATGTGGACTCTGAGGCATCAATTCTTTAAAAATTTACCACCCAGATCCCCCGACCCAGATCGCTAGATACACACGTCAGGGATGAATCCAAACAGAGCACATGATCCAGTCACAATTCTCCTTTTTATTTCCACCCACAACTGAAAGAACAGCAGTCTATAGCACAAGATTCGGCTTATATTGTCTTTATTGTCCCTAAATGCCTAGAAATTTATGAAAATGCACTGGAATTTCTAAATTTTTCAGCCCTCTGTTTCGGCTACGCTCACTCTGCGTGGAAACTTATAACTGTATTCCCTTTTCATTTCTTTGTATACTGTGCCTATCAAAGAAAGTCTACCCCTGGATGTGCCCCTGCGTGTACCCCCCAGTATCATGCTACTGCTGATAGTCATCATTGGTGGGCATTCATAGCGTACGCTCGCGTCAATATGCTGGTCACTTCTCTCCTTCGAAAAATATTGTATTTATTTCGCGTGTGTACTTTATGAATGTCCCTCGTTTTAACGTGATTTTATTTGTGTACATTTGATAAGGAATTGAAGGTGATAGCTGCAACATTAATTAAAATCGGATCCATGAACAAAATAATTGTACATAAGTTGATCCCATTTGAAGCTATTTATTTGTATTAAATCAGTTAGGGATTTTTTCAGGATTCAAGTTGATTTTTTATCACGATCTGTATTTTGGTGTTATGGTGATGAATGCTGAAACTATCGGGTAATTTCATTGTGCCCAAAATATATATTCGTATGCATATTGTGTATTTCTGATATTTTGTATGAAACAATAATCAAAACCTGCGAACCATCATTCCTTTCATAAAAGAGAACAAAAACTGCTGGTTTTAAGGGTTTGTTTCGGCTTGTTTGAACAAGTGCTTTAAAATATAACATGTATTTATCAATGTAACTCAAGAAATCTAATGTATGCACGAATCAATCTGCAGCTTTCAGGACCCAGTTCCACAGTTTGAGTTTAAAGTAGTTCATTTTCATTGATTCCGAGTCAAATGTCAACTAAGAACTGTGGACCTAGATGGGGGTCCTGGTCAATTTGATATTCGCAATACTTGTAGCTCAATTGCATCAGTATGTAATGAATATACTTAGTTTTCGATGGACTGACTAAATTAACATTTGATTATTATATTTTTTGGTTCCAATGTTTACTGAGCAGTTTCTAGCTGGTCTATAATCATCCAGAGAAGATAATGTGCTAGTATATATTCATTGTTATAACGTCTAATTTGTAAAAAATAAATCTCATAAAAAATGGTATAAATAGAAATACATTGTCTATAATCATTATTCTGTTGTGAGTTATAGGTAACTCTTTAGTTGATATTCTGAGTCAATTCGTAAATCAGTTCTGCCTTCATATTTTCAGGTATCATCCATACATAAACTGAGCACACTTTTCAAATCTTTTAAAACAGTTTCTGGTTGAACACTAAAGTTTGTTACATCAATGTTCATAAAGTCTTCATCGTTAAGCATATCCTCTAAAATTACTTGAATCTTTGATAGATCAAATTGCCAATGATAAACAGCGCACTGCGGCTCATTGTGCAGTAAACACAATTCAGATTGTCCTAGATCAACGCAGTTCTGTACGAGACCTCTTCTATTCTCCAGAATTATCAATAAATATCGGAAAAAATCCACATAATTAACACCACTACTGGCTTTAAGAATTAGCTGAAAGATATAAGAAAAAGAAAAGACTATTAGCATAAAAAAATCAATGCAAGTGAGTACGAGGTTTATTTGAAGTTCACCTGGCACTGTTTGACCCATTCACTCGCTTCCATCGTGACTCGACAATCTTCGATTTCATTTTGAACGTCTTTCAAACATGATTTTATATATTTCCAGCAGGTTTCCACATTACAACCATTAAACCAGTTATGATTTAAAGAGATTGTGTCTTCCTGAAATATCAAATCAACCTTATACAACACTGTCATGTTTTCTGAGATGATCTTTCTACATGGCTAAGTGATGGAACGCTCATAATGTTGATGACTTATTCAAATGATGAAGTAATGTGACAACAGAGATATAGCGACTACCTCGTTGAAGACTTGATGATGCCATCCACTCGGTACAAAGATTATTTCACCCGAATTCTGTATGATTTCATATCGACTGGTGACTTTATCTACATTTGGATAAATCGATTTATCCTTCAAATCATCGCTAGTCACGTCAAATGGTAGTTGACCGAGTTTATTCTTCAACAAATCTTCCTGCCCTTATATTCAAAATGATTACATGTATTCTTGAACGATTTTGATGTTGTGATTCGGGGCTGGGATTATAATCAACTAACCTGGTGCATAAAGAATCCATCTTTTACGACCACAGATATTAGCGGACCAACTGTATGATCTCATCACATCAGCATGAAATGGAGTCCTGTCAATTACAACAAAACTTATGATCATTATGGAGCCCTGAACCATGTGAAGCCTGGATGATCACTTAATGAAGGTGGACTGATATAAATGTCTTTAGTCTGGGGTTTGTAGTTCAATTTCAATTAAAAATATCTCGGGCGAAGTTCTGAACACATGTTAAGCGTGGATATTCGCCTTTTGAAAGTTTGTAATCACTTTTTGAAAGTTTGCCGATAAGATGTCTACCTGATACCTACCACGAACCTTTGGGGCCCATATAAACAAACCGATAGTCATCAATATTCAGGTGATTACAATATTCATTCAACCAATCAGAGGTGAAATAAATCGGTGTCGTGTAAATATCACAGTCTGGAAAAGATCTGATCGAAAAAATCTTTGTTGAGTTTTAAGGCATTTTTTAAAACAGGTCTCTATAACAGTAGACTCCTAAATGGAAATAAGTGGGACCAGCTGGTGGGTGCAATCCAGTGTCTTTTTGGCCTAGCTAGATACTCTCCTGACCAGAGATTTTTGTTTGAGTTCAAACACTGGATTTTTATTCACTTTCTGTTATAATGATTTCAAGATTTGTTAGAGATAATTCAACTCGAGTTAGAGGAGTCTACTGACACCGTATCTGATATATCTATTCACCTCATACAATGCCAATCTTTCAGATAATCACAAGGTAGTTGGTTTGAATAATCACTTTCCACGTACTTCATCCAGTAATCTAAATAATCTTTCATTGATTTATCCGATTTCGGATGAGAATTAAATTCCTCTTTATCGCAATGAGCAATTGGCACAACAGCATCACCTGAATTTCAACAGTTTCAATCAGTTTTCATGTTTACTGAATTTCGATGAAAAACCAATTCGTTAAGGGATTTTCTCTCCAAAATAAATGCGACATAAACGACATACCGAATGTAGTTTTAAGGAATGACCAATAAGGTTTATCATCGTCATCCGCTGAAACCCAGTTCTTCCTACAACCCCAGTCTTTAGTGATATGAGCTGCAAATACGCATGGTTTATTTGCGAGTAGATATTTTACGAAAAATTCTTCATATGTAATTTCCTCATTTATCCGATCAATAACAGCCTCAGCAGGCGCAGGGTCACATTCCGTGCTGCCTTCTTCCGTCGATTCAAGTTGTTGTTGATGTTCAGTTCTAACTCTTCTGCACACTGCCATATGAGTAGTCTAAAAGTACCTGTTGTTCCCTGGTATTCAGACTCATCTCATTTTCATCTCAGTAGTCTACTCTAAAAGTACCTGTCCCAGCCTAAGCCGTTGTTCCTGGTTTCAGACTCATCTCAGTTGTGTTGATCAGGTGCCGTGTTTAATTGGAAGGGAATTTAATTGGAAGGGACACTAGATTTAACTTTTATTTGATCGACACAGGAACCAGTTCCTGACGGTTTTAGGCGGTTCCTGACGGTGTTTAGTATGACCGATCTGACCAAAGGTTATTTCGGATAGCTAAGAAACTGAAGCCAGCCGCAGTGTGATGAGTTCGAGTCCCTAAATTTGGAACTGGAGAAACTGCTGTTGGTTTCCCAAATTGTATTCAACAATGACCAGGGACGTGTAACTTATCTGAAGATTACATTTCTTATGAAAAAAAAGTAGCTCGACTAAAGCACCCCACTTTTTATGTGCTGTGCTCAATTAAATGCAGACCAGCTCAGAAATATGAAGGGATCGTGACACAAATACATAAATATTTTCTGAATCGTGCACTGTCACAGGGGCGGATCTAGGATTTTCCATGGGGGGGGGGGGGTGTCCAATGAGAAAAAGGGGCACTTTTTACGAAACACCACGTACTCCGGATACACAATTTTAGGGGGTGGTTTCGGTCATTTCATGCGATGAAAAAATATTATAGGTGGAATTTATAAAACCTTGGTCAAAAAAATTTTTTGGGTGACATTTTTGAGGGCACTTCAAAGTTGAGGGGGGGGGTCCGGACACCCCGACATCCCCCCTAGATCCGCCCCTGTGCCAGTGCTTGTACGGTAGGATGTACTGTGAGGATGAGACAAATGATCATTGTTACCAGCACTGACCTGTGCTAATTACTGATAAATCACACCAGCACAAAGTCAGTGCTATTATCAGAGATAACCTCGACATCTTTCAAACGTGTTGGAATCCTTCCTGCGTCTGTGTAGATCACGACATCACAGATCCCCACATACTCATGTGCTAGTGTTTTATAAATAACCAGCTCAGGAATATGAAGGGATCTGTAACAACTTGTGTGCCTTCAATCATAATTTCTGTCGAGTTTTGTCCTTTGCCCTGGTATCATTTGGTGCTAGCAAACAAACATTAAACGAGCTCTCAGATGATACCAGGAGAAACATTT
Organism: Tubulanus polymorphus; assembly: GCF_964204645.1. NCBI lineage: Eukaryota > Metazoa > Nemertea > Palaeonemertea > Tubulaniformes > Tubulanidae > Tubulanus > Tubulanus polymorphus. Next base: position 29,823,405 of record NC_134025.1, read on the forward strand.
ATACTTTAATTCTTGGTGATTTTAGGTGTCAGTATCTTGAAGCGCTCCCAGCACATGCCTGTGCTAGTAAACATCTAAAACTACCACGAGACTTGGACCAGGAACAATACAAAATAGAGAATAAGGATGAGACAAATGATCACTGTTACCAGCACTGACCTGTGCTAATTACTGATACATCACACCAGCACAAAGTCAGAGTTAGTTACAGAAAACTTCGAAATCTTTCGCGTTTGAATCCTTTTTCGATGAGTAAAACACCACAGATCCCCCCATATTTATGTGCTAATGCTCAATGAACGACCAGCTCAGAAATATGGAAGGAGTCGTGATATAAGTATTCACATGTAGTTCGATGCACTCCTAGTGCAAGCTCAGGTAGATGAGACAAATGATCACTGTTACCAGCACTGACCTGTGCTAATTACTGATAAATGACACCAGCACAAAGTCAGTGTTAGTATCAGAGAAAACCTCGACATCTTTCAAATCTTTTATTTATTCAGATCTGAATAACACAATATCACAAATCCCCACATATTCATGTGCTAGTTGCTTTGTTAAAGACCAGCTCAGAAATATGAAGGGATCTGTAACTTGTGCATGTACTCGCAATGATTTTTTCTACCCGCTTAACTGCCATGTTCGCTCAACATTGTTTAGTCCATTTTTTAGTCCAATCCTCGATGTAAGCACTAGGTATAATGATGTAAAGCTGTCTGGCTGACCAAGCGTTGAATGATGAACGATGGCAAAGGGGACCCATTTTTATCTAAGAGACGTTAGCTTAATTGAGTAAATTAGTGTTTTAGTTTTGAGACACACGAGTGATCATCAGTGATCGATATTCTCAATGTTTGTTTAATTAGTACTAATTAATACTCAAACTCGGGTTTAGGTTTAGAAGTTTTTTCTCTAAGTGGCGCCTGTCTGATTGTCGAACAAACAAATAATCGACAAACTGTTATCAACAAGATAAAAATTCTATCCTTGGCCAGAGACGATTCAAATAAAATACGTTATTGTAGTTGAAAATATATTCCTTCGACTCTAGTAAAGCTTGGAGTAATTGCTCCAAGGGTATAAAGTATTATAGCCCAAAAAAGTTTTAATAGCATCAATTTTCGCTAGTACCTTATAAAAAAGAATATAATCAATTTAGGTGCATCCAAAATGAAACATATTTACACCATAAATTGTTTTCATGCGTAAAGAAGGGGGCATGATATGGGACCTAGAACCACGAATATCGGTGAAGTGAAACAATAAACAGATTTCGTACTTGACATATAAAGGTCAGGTTAAGTGTTAATTGGAGAATTGTATCATATCAGTCATTGTTCAGTAGGCTGTTGGTTGATGCGGATGTGAGGTGAAGATGGCTTCTCTTCCTATACGACTTTTAGGGCTGATGTTATTAGCTGTCAGTCTATTGCAGGTTGATGGACAGGACGGTAAGTAAAGGACTGAAACTTTCTTGATCTTGCCATGACGCAGATTTTCTTCGAACGGAAAAGGTCATCATCTTCATGATGATGAAACAGAATAATAGTGTACTAGGATATGGCTTTACAATGATAGAAAGAACAGGCAGTGCAGCTGGACCTTTTTGAAAATTTCGTCATATTTGTCATACGTATTTGCATATCGCTTTCGGTTTTTTTAACATCGTTCAGAGGGAAGGATCTAAGAGGGCGGGTTGACTATGAATGAGAAGGCAAGATCCAAGTGAGCATTGCATGCGTGTGAAGCAAAAATATATAGGGTATGGAAATTAAAGGGCATGAGGGAAATATTCGAAATATGCTGGGTTTTTATTCATTGTTGGTTTTTGCGCGCGGATGCCCCGAACCGACCCTTGGTTCCGTAACTGTTGCTCATTAGAAACATATTTTTGGCGGCATTCAAAAGGCCATCGGAATGCTTCAAACAATATCCCAGAGTAGGAACTCCGACCCCGTTTTGCCGATTATGATTGAACGTGTTTTATGAGATGTACGAGTTTTGTCCATCATTAGATACACACTCAGTATCCGCCCATGATGATAACGATGTCAAGAGAGTGTTATGGAATATGTGTCAAAGATGATGGAAACTGTTTTATTCGCCCTGGGATCAACGAAATGTATATTACATACATTAATTACGCGTATAATCACCGGGAATTAGAATGGTTATTCTGTTCCAATTAACGTTAGAGTGAGATATGTGCACTTAATGATTTTTTTTTCATGAAAAAGTATGTAATTGAAACACAAAGTAGCGCTGTAGCCATAGAAAACTTTATACGAATATACCTCTTTGAAATCTGAAATAACTGTCTTACATAACATTCTTACTTAGAATGTACAATTTATATCATGTCTGTCCTTTATCTACGATCAACGGCCAAGCTGCCAACCATTCTCCAATTGCGATGAACGGACTATCAGGCAATGTCCAATAATACGGTAAAATCTTACAACACGGAAAAGAAAGATGAGTTTGAAAATTTTCTTTTTGAGCTAGTAGTTTATTTCGACGTTTCGACTAAATCAATCATCTTCAGGAATGCTTATTTATAACAGCAATTATGAAGTATATATGTATGAAGTATATATGTATATACAATCTAGAACAAAAAGAATCAAGTATAATACAACATAGAAAAAATAACACTACATTCGTCATTATACAAAGAAGTAACCATTGATACGATGTAAGCACTCTGTTAATTCTTTGCACTGCAATTCTATTCTAGTAGAAAAATGATACAAACCATTATGACTGACAAAAGAAAAGACTTTGTGTCAAAATATTCAAAAAGTACACTCATTATTGATATCATCAAAGACTAGTCATAATGAATTTGTTTATAGAATTTATAAAACTTCAACAAAAGTTCGTTCTTTCATTTATGCAATAACTGACGATTATTAATCTGTTCTGTTTATAACTGTTGCAGTAAGTCAATATCAACGCCTCTTCCAAGACCTGTTTTCAAACTACGATAGACGAATTCTCCCGAGGAAAGACCAGAAAACCGTTCAAATACAATTCGGCGCAGCACTGATTAAAATAAATGAATTGGTAAATACGTTATATAGTGGACAATATCTCTATCTTCATGAATAAACATTATTCCTGATACAACGAGGGATGGGCATCTGAATAAATCCGATGTGAAATTTTCAAAATATCCCAGAAATATTGGAAATGTGCCCCTTTAGCCTTTTTCAGGACCCTCTGCTCCCCCCCCCCCACTCAATTGAAGTGCTTATTGTAGTTGTCAGTAACATCTCGAATGCGTCAGAAAATACAGGGCATAAATACGAGCAGGAATTTACTTTTCAAATATCTTTTTTCTAGAGTGAACGACAACAAATGTTACACGTGAACCTATGGCTTCGTATGGTAAATATATATAACTAGTGATTTCAGTTCAGTTTTGTTAATGCATGATCATTACATGAATCGTCTGGCGTTTTAACAATTTTGTTATGATTAGCATTGGAATGACTTTCGTCTGGTTTGGACTCCTGCTGATTATGGTAACACCAGTGTTTTTCGTGTACCTGCCGATAATATTTGGTACCCGGATCTTGTCTTGTACAACGAGTAAGCTAAAGTCTTAACACAGCCTTTTAAATGATCCAAAACTCAATCGTCAAAAGATATATATGTGATATTTTTGCGAATGTGACAAATTGTATGTTCTTTGATTCAGTGCCTCGGGTGGATTTGCTATACCAAGTGTAAACGGTAATGCTCACGCATTGGTCTACTCGGATGGTTCGGTCTTATGGATTCCCCCTAAACAGTTTCAAGTCATGTGTGAGATAGAGACATCAAGATTTCCTCACGATAGACATACGTGTTCGATGAAATTTGGATCTTGGACGTATAGCGGAGACTTGGTAAGTAGGACTCCAGTCTGAACCTGTGTCATAATACTCATTATTATTTATGAGGTAAGTATAAAGCCATAGCCGTGTAACTGAGTTCTTGAAACGTGTCCCACTTGTATGGTGTGATTCAGATTTATCTTTGATAGTGCCAAGATTAGTTAATTTTAATTCGCGTTAGAAGCAATATTTGATTACCGCGGCCAATTGCCGATTTCTGACAGGTTCTAATATTGCCGCAGCGAATTTACTTCAATTTTGTCAAAAACATAGTATATTTAGAAAGAAAAAAAAACATAATGCAGTAAATTATTGCCGCGCCTACGCCACTGAATTTTCAAGTTCTCTCCCTGAGTAAAATGACACAAACTGTGGAACTCCATCCTGCTTCAAAGTGTGTATTATAATTATACAGCTCAATATGACGTATTACGAAGGCAGAGAGGATCTTGATTTGAGCGACTATTCGGCAAATGATGATTGGGAAATAGTGGCGTCAACCGGTCGCAGATTCGATAAATTCTATCCATGTTGCGTCGAGCCGTATCCGGACATTACTTACAATCTGACTTTAAAACGTACAAATCCAGATTTCTACGTCACATCGATATTTCTACCCAGTGTCATATTGACGTTCATCGTACCCTTCCTTTTCCTCATTCGACCCGACAGATACGAGAAATCCATTCTAGGTACGTGTGAAATCATGCGAAAGATTATCATTCTGGCAATTAACACTTTATGAAAATGTTTGGCGAAATTTCACTGTTTTATCTAGGGATTGGAGCAACGTTAGGACTTCTATTTTTGTTGAAGATTAGTCTAGATATTTTCCCATCTGCGATGAAGAAAACTCCCGTTATTCGTAAGTATAAAAGTATCAAGAATAAGCTTTGATAATTTGAACGATCCGTTTGATTATCTGATGTTTCTTTTTAACAGTAATGTTCCAAGCTGGTGGTTTATTCCTGGCCGGAATAGGTTTACTGATCACTCATATTCACGGTAACTTATGGATCTCTAATTTCAAGAATTCGCCGCCGAATTGTCTTACATCGGTAAGTTATCCTATCTTTTTTTCTAATGGTCGAAATGCAGTTGAAATCTCCAAAACGTGAATTGATGGCGCATGTTATTTATTTTAGTTGTGTGTCCAATGTTTTGGACGTATTACATGCGTTGGTGCTGATGATGATGGCGAACCTTTGAATGGCGAACAAAAGTCAGCTGCGGCAAGTGAATGGAGATTGCTGATCGCGGCCTGCAATCGGTTCTTGTTCATCGTTTTTATTGTGCTTATCACTGTTCTTGCATTTATTTTGCTCACTCCTTGAAATACATAAAAATTTCCGTTTGAGCTAGTTTCCATCAAGTCAAAAGCAAAGAGCGCTCAGTTCACAAGATATAGGTCTAAGGACCACACAATATACATCTAATCAATATGCACGAATTCGTTTATGTTTATAGCTTCATTTGGCATTATATGGTACAATTATATATAACAATCTAGCAGTCTATCTAATTCTAACAGCATGTAAAAAATCTTTTTGTATTGAATGGATTTTATTCGAATATAACATTTTTTCAAATAAACGTATGTTTAATAAAGAGCAATAAGAGTAAAATTTGACGAATTTTCGTCGTCTTCTTAAAAGTTATTTATCCAGTATATGATATTCATAATTTAATTGTTTCAATATCTGGGATCATTCCTGGTACAGCTGTGTTAAAAGGAGTAGCATACGAAGATCACTGTTAACAGCACTTGACCTGTGCTAATTACTGATATATCACACCAGCACTAAGTCGGTATTGGTATTAGAGAAACATTGAAATCCTTCTTCGGGTTTGCAGTCAACAAGATCGCAGATCCCCACATATCTATGTGCTAGTGCTCAATTAATGACCGGCCCAGAAATATGAAGGGATTAGTGACACAACTATTCACACACATGCGCTCTTATAGTGCAAGTTTGTACGAGTAGATTCTGTGAGACAAATGATCATTATTACCAGCACTGACCTGTGCTAATTACTGATAAATCACACCAGCACAAAGTCAGTGTTAGTTACAGATAAAATATCGAAAACTTTCTCGTTTAAATCCTTTTTCGATGATTGAAACACCACAGATCCCCACATATTTATGTGCTAATGCTCAATGAATGACCAGCCCAGAAATATGAAAGGAGTCGTGATATAAGTATTCACATGTAGTTCGATGCACTCCTAGTGCAAGCTCAGGTAGAATATGAGGATGAGTCAATTGATCACTGTTACCAGCACTGACCTGTGCTAATTACTGATAAATCACACCAGCACAAAGTCAGTGTTAGTTACAGAAAACATCGATCCTTCCTGCATCTGTGTAGATCACGACATCACAGATCCCCACATACTCATGTGCTAGTGTTTTATAAATAACCAGCTCAGGAATATGAAGGGATCTGTAACAACTTGTGTGCCTTCAATCATAATTTCTGTCGAGTTTTGTCCTTTGCCCTGGTATCATTTGGTGCTAGCATACAAACATTAAACGAGCTCTCACGTGATACCAGGAGAAACAAACCTTTGAATCTTCCCTGAAATCAAATCTGTTGTTTGGCATTCACGTATACTGGTGTCAGTATCTTGAAGCGCTCCCAGCACAGGCCTGTGCTAGTAAAACATATAAAACTAGCACGAGACTTGAACTAGGAGCAATACAAAACAATAAACGATGACCTGTGCTAATTACTGATAAATCACACCAGCACAAAGTCAGTGTTAGTTACAGAAAACATCGATCCTTCCTGCATCTGTGTAGATCACGACATCACAGATCCCCACATACTCATGTGCTAGTTGTTTATAAATAACCAGCTCAGGAATATGAAGGGATCTGTAACAACTTGTGTGCCTTCAACCATAATTCCTGCCGAGTTTTGTCCTTTGCCCTGGTATCATTTGGTGCTAGCATACAAACTTTAAACAAGCTCTCAGGTGATACCAGGAGAAACAAACCTTTGAATCTCCCGTTTCTTCTATCTGTTGTTTGGCATTCACGTTACTGGTGTCAGTATCTTGAAGCGCTCCCAGCACAGGCCTGTGCTAGTAAAACATATAAAACTAGCACGAGACTTGAACTAGGAGCAATACAAAACAATAACGATGACCTGTGCTAATGTACTGATAAATCACACCTAAGTCAGTGTTAGTTACAGAAAACATTGACCCTTCCTGCGTCTGTGTAGGACACGACATCACAGATCCCCACATACTCATGTGCTAGTTGTTTATAAATAACCAGCTCAGGAATATGAAGGGAACTGTAACAACTTCGTAAGGCTTCAACCATAATTCCTGCCGAGTTTTGTCCTTTGCCCTGGTTATCATTTGGTGCTAGTAAACAAACTTTAAACAAGCTCTCAGGTGATACCAGGAGAAACAAACCTTTGAATCTCCCGTTTCTTCTATCTGTTGTTTGGCATTCACGTTACTGGTGTCAGTATCTTGAAGCGCTACCAGCACAGGCCTGTGCTAGTAAAACATCTAAAACTACCACCACGAGACTTGGACCAGGAACAATACAAAACAACGAGAAATGAGGATGAGACAAATGATCACTATTACCAGCACTGACCTGTGCTAATTACTGATAAATGACACCAGCACAAAGTCAGTGTTAGTTGCAGAAAACATCAACATCTTTCAAATCCTTCTTCAGGTTACAATATCACAAATCCCCACATATCTATGTGCTAGTTGCTTTATCGATGACCAGCTCAGAAATATGAAGGGATCTGTACCTATTGCATGTACCCGTAATAATCCCCACCTACGCCCCAGTAACGTTCAAGTAAACGACATCATGCAAACGTCCTTTCAAATTGGCAGTAGACAATATCACGGATCCCCACATATCTATGTGCTAGTGCTTCAATTGATAACCAGACCAGAAATATGAAGGGATTCGTGACACAAGTATTCACTTTCATGCGCTCTTATAGTGCAAGTTTGTACGAGTAGAATGTGAGGATGTGACAAATGTTCACCGTTACCAGCACTGACCTGTGCTAATTACTGATAAATCACACCAGCACAAAGTCAGAGTTAGTTACAGAAAACATCGAAATCTTTCGCGTTTGAATCCGTTTTCGATGAGCAAAACACCACAGATCCCCCCATATTTATGTGCTAATGCTCAATGAACGACCAGCCCAGAAATATGAAAGGAGTCGTGACGTAAGTATTCACATGTAGTTCGATGCACTCCTAGTGCAAGCTCAGGTAGAATGTGAGGACGAGTCAATTGATCACTGTTACCAGCACTGACCTGTGCTAATTACTGACAAATCACACCAGCACAAAGTCAGTGTTAGTTACAGAAAACTTTGACATCTTTCAAACGTGTTGGAATCCTTCCTGCGTCTGTGTAGTGCACGACATCACAGATCCCCACATACTCATGTGCTAGTGTTTTATAAGCAACCAGCTCAGGAACATGAAGGGATCTGTAACAACTAGTGTGCCTTCAATCATAATTTCTGTCGAGTTTTGTCATTTTCCCTGGTATCATTTGGTGCTAGCAAACAAACATTAAACGAGCTCTCAGATGATACAAGGAGAAACAAACGTTTTTACTTTAATTCTTGGTGATTTTAGGTGTCCGTATCTTGAAGCGCTCCCAGCACAGGCCTGTGCTAGTAAAACATCTAAAACTAGCACGAGACTTGAACTAGGAACAATACAAAACAACGAGAATAAGGATGAGGAAATAGATCACTGATACCAGCACTGACCTGTGCTAATTACTGATAAATCACACCAGCACAAAGTCAGTGTTAGTTACAGAAAAAATATCGAAAACTTTCGCGTTTAAATCCTTTTTCGATGAGTGAAACACCACAGATCCCCACATATTTATGTGCTAATGCTCAATGAATGACCAGCCCAGAAATATGAAAGGGGTCGTGATATAAGTATTCACATGTAGTTCGATGCACTCCTAGTGCAAGCTCAGGTAGAATATGAGGATGAGACAAATGATCACTGTTACCAGCACTGACCTGTGCTAATTACTGATAAATCACACCAGCACAAAGTCAGTGTTAGTTACAGAAAACATCGATCCTTCCTGCATCTGTGTAGATCACGACATCACAGATCCCCACATACTCATGTGCTAGTGTTTTATAAATAACCAGCTCAGGAATATGAAGGGATCTGTAACAACTTGTGTGCCTTCAATCATAATTCCTGCCGAGTTTTGTCCTTTGCCCTGGTATCATTTGGTGCTAGTAAACAAACATTAAACGAGCTCTCAGGTGATACCAGGAGAAACAAACGTTTCAATCTTCCCTTTCTTCAATCGGTTGTTTGGCATTCACGTTACTGGTGTCAGTATCTTGAAACGCTCCCAGCACAGGCCTGTGCTAGTAAAACATCTAAAACTAGCACGAGACTTGGACCAGGAACACTACAAAACAACGAGAAATGAGGATGAGACAAATGATCACTGTTACCAGCACTGACCTGTGCTAATTACTGATACATCACACCAGCACAAAGTCAGAGTTAGTTACAGAAAACATCGACATCTTTCAAGTTCTTCAGGTTAGCAGATCAAGATATTCCCACATCCCCACGTGCTAAAATGACAGCTAGCACAGGAACATGCGGGAACCACGACAGATCCCATGAGACATCGAACAGAAACGCTACAAAACCTTTCCTAAGCATTACAAATCCCCACATACTCATGTGCTAGTATTATATCGAAACCAGCTCAGAAATATGAGAGGATCTGTATTTACTTAATGTACCATCAAACATTCTGAGTTCTGTCCTTTGCCCTAGTATCATTTGGTGCATTAAGCGAGCTCCCACACGATACCAGGAGAAACAACGCTTAGTCCAATCCTTGGTGACTGTGTTCCACGACGCTCCCAGCACAGGCCTGTGCTAGTAAAAATCTGAAACTACCACGAGACTCTGACCAGGAACGCTACAAAACAACTTGACTGCTTGACTGTGTCGTTATAAGATGCGAGACTTGAATGATGAATGATGGTTTAGTGGGCCCATTTTTATCTAAGAAACGATGGTTAATTGAGTAAATTAGTGTTTTAGTTTTGAGACACACGAGTGAACATCAGTGCGATCGATTCTCAATGTTTGGTTAATTAGTACTAATTAGAAGTTAATTAATACTCAAACTCGGGTTGAGTTTCAGAGATTTTTCTTTTAGTGGCACCTGCCTAATTGTTGAATAAACAAACAATATACAAACAAGAGCAGACACAATTTCGAACTAAACCAACATCAAAATCGCAAAAGAAAATGGATCGAATCAAAAATTCATTAAATTTTGGTTACCGGAACGTCGATAGCCTTTTTGATCGTAGTTAAATTAACTTAATGATTTTCTTTATTTGAAGACAAAGACAAGTTTTATCGAAATTAATTATCTCCACTTTGAGATACGTTTGGCATGTTGATAGTCGTCTGCGCGTTCTTTCAATACATTATGGGCAAACTCTAGGGTTGGTTAGAATTCTTTGATCAAATTTGGTCCAAGACGAATAATGATGACATCATCTTGGTATCTGGGTTCGTAGGTTCCAATTGTCCATGGGTTATATAGGAACTTCTTCCACTGTTACTTTTATTAAGTTTTTCTTTATCCTCTTGTCTTATGGAATAACATTGAATATGCAACGGTCCGAACCTTCGTGAACACGGAAAACAACATTAAAATTAAGCTTCGATTGCTTCGTCGCTTTTCCGACAAACAAAATATACACAACTATTCTATAATTCATAACATCAATTTCTTTATTCATCGAATCGATATAACTTAATATAACAATATATAAAACTACTAGGTGTCGGGTAAAGTTCCTTTCAGATACCACACCATTCCTTTATGAACGCAATAATCCTAGAAAACAACAGCAAAAACATTAAAGACATATGAAAATAACCCGTTGAAGTGGAAAATTGAGATTGTTTTCAAACTGACCTTTAAAATGCGTTTAGTATCGGCCTCTAGAGGTGCCTCACCAGTCACTAATTCAACTTGTTGTTTTAAAGCTGCATTACGTATTTTACACTGTTTAGTGAACATATCTAACATAATACCGCGTATCTACAAGAGAAACAATCATTCTGTTTACTATTACAGTTTAATAAACCGTATGTAAGAGCAACAGTAAATGAAATACTCACAACATCAAATTTATCTCCGGTTTTCGCCAAAGCGTACATCGGTTCTTCTTTACTATTCACGGGCCACTGTAAATAAATACATTGGGAGAACGATAAACACACTCAAACGTGGTGAACGGATAATAAGATAAAATCCCACAATTTACAGATTAAAAGAATTTAAAAGCAATCTCACCCTAGAGATCATCGTCACACCTGACGATGATCTCTAGGGTGAGATCGAAACGTCGTGTCTTTTAAATTAAATATTTTAGATTTAATAAATAAATTCTTGTTTTTAAATTCTTTTAATCTGTAAATTGTGGGATTTTATCTTATAAATACATTGTATACAATACATAAAATGATGAATTTCTAATGCACTGTAATTCTATATACAGAATATTTAATGCAATCTATCTTCAGCCATTCATATCAATTTAGCATGAAGTGTGGACCTTTACTCATAGTTCTGAACCAATGCGAAGTGTGGATGAAGTGTGGATGAAGTGAGGATGAAGTGTGGATGAAATGCGGATGAAATGTGGATGTTCATTATAAATTTAATAAGGCTCGAGTGAAGTTCTGAACACGTTTGAAGTGTGGACAATCAAAGATTGGAAGAATTGTGAGGAATGTGTGAGGGTTATGGGAATCCGAGGTCCATATATTACCTGATTATTTAACTTCACTCCCCCGACCTCTACCACAGTCTCTTCGAGCAGTTTCTCCGATATTCCTCCCGTTATCGATGTCTCTGACGACGAAATCTGCGCTAATTTAATCGAAAATAATCGTTTTAAATCCGATAACGAGATCACGTAGCGACTGTACAGTTTTTCCTGGATGAAATTGCGTAATTCCATTTTCACTTCCAGCGAAGTCGCATTGTCGTTCGTAGAATGAGTCTCAACGGATATTTCCATCGGAACGCAGTTTGATTCACCATTAACGCGAGCTATTTGATTATTATCGACCTCCATTTGAACGTTGGTCTCGTTATCGCTGGGTTCTGATTGCGAATGCGCACGCGTTCGCTCGCTTTCACTTTTAGTACGCGATCGAGAACTGTTTCTGCGTCTCCTCGGTTTCTCAACAATAGCTTCAGCTACAAATACAATTTTGCTAATTAAATTTGGAAATGAACTAATTTTTACTTTACTTTGGAACTAGGTCCAAAACTTTCTTTGCTGTATTCTAATTAAGACTTAATTTATCACCTTTGATCTTTTTCTCCATTTCTTTAGTTATTTTGAGCACCTTCGCCAGTTGTTGATACTTTGCATCCCACAACATGTTTTGTCTTTGAACAACATCTGGATGTCTGAAAAATATAGCGTCATCGTTTTTCGAATTTGAAAAAAAATATCAACACTCAGCCCTGACCTATATCTATAGCTTACTTGTCTATGAATTCCTTATCATATTCCATAATAAATTCCCATCCAACGTTCACCCGAACTTTGGACATTTGTTGTAAGATATCTTTGACATCTTCTGCCGGAAGCTGAAACATAACGAAGGTCACGCTTCAAAACATATTACATGCATAAACTAACTCACGAAATAATATAAACACCAGTCGTACCTTTATCACAGATGAAATATCTTTTCGCACGATAAAACGATTTTGAGTAAAACGCCAAACCTACAATTAGAAAAATACACGATCATAGAATAATAGATTTTAACACAAGATTCATGGATTTGATATCAGGACACATATAAAGACTGCCCTTTACAGCCATTACTGCCATATGCTAGAGGTTCGTAAAATATCTATTATCTTTTTATCATTACTATTATAATGACAAATCTGCCACCGGGTTTAGAATAACATACCACATAGTCGCGGCCTCGACACAAGACTTCAGCTGGTATTCCACTATGAGCACTACACGTATCCTTAGGATACAAAATCTCACTGAAATTATATAATACCATTTGACCGATTCGATCGTAAAAATTCTTGATTCAAACTCTTTAAAACAGAATATGATTTCAAATACCTTTTTACCATCCAGCAACCTTGAACAAGCATCGCGACTTGTTGTAGAGATCTGAGAGCTATCGCTGGATCTGTGTCTCGTGGTAACAATGCCATCAACTGACTGTACTTTATAACTTTGGCTGAAAGAAAAACCGAAAACTATCGCGTTAGTCCTCTGCTGTAATGCACGCATCTTCATCGTAATCGATCGGAATTTGACAGTTATTTTACCATTGATTAGTAATGCTTTGATTTGATCACTTATCGTCATAGTTTTTAACTGCGTCATTGAAAGCACATTGCTCGGTAAAGCTGGACGTTCTCTGAAAATAAATACCATTCATTCGATCATTACCTGCACAGATCATGGATCATCTACAATGGAAATTAGCGATTAGATTTAAACTTACTCGGTTTTGTTTGCCTCGGGTGGAAGAAGCATCGATATGTAATCTTTAGCTGAACTGTGAAATTCGGAAAAATCTTGACTTCGATTCGAGAACAAATTTACCTTTTCAGCTTCACTTAGTTCACTCTGCAATCGAAACAATTTGGGACTTTGTACAATTATGAGGTTTATTTCCTAGATAAATTCAGACCTAGATGAATGAGTGAGAAAATCCAATGTTTGATTACTGGGAAGTTACTAAATTTATCATTCCTGTCAAAATATGGTGTATTATTTACTTGTGAATGATGATATTCGCACGGAATCCACGATTCCTGTTGTTGCTGTTTATGCAGATATTCGTATGAAGCCAAACGCCGAGCTTTCGCTTCTTCAGATTCGGGACGAGAGAATCGAACTGTTACTGGTTTTGCTTCTTCCTCAACTTCTTCCTGTAAATCACCTGAAATTATCATCAACAAGAGTTCAGTCACAGAGTAGAGAGCATAGACGGAATCTTAATCAATAAAAAAAAGCTTTTCTAAGCCATATTAAAGTATGCATAAATCTGCAGCCTCCTTGAACCTGCACCCTTTCAGATGTTCGCTATTCTTGTGAAGTGAAAGTTGGACGATCAGTTTTTGAAAATATGCTGTTTTAAAATGTCTAATGTTACAAATAAATATAATTTTCCTGTACACAGAGTTGTGTTCACAATACTGATATTGATACTCACCATCATTCTCTGATTTTTGTCGACTGTCTGCTTTATCCAAATAAGTAAAACCTGGCTTCAGTTGGATCAAACCGTGTAAAGGAGTAATGTGCAGTTCACCTAAAACAATGAAAACACATTTTAAAATCGTTTCAACAAAAGAATTGAAAATTGCTTCGCGATCAGCTGAATTACTACCATTTTTAAATAGACCAACCGCGTACTGTTTCATCGAAACAACATTCGGATCAGAAATTAGAATCTGTTTATCCATAACATTTCTGGAAAATAGAGAAATTATAAAAAAACATCATTCCTGATATCATTCTACAGATTGGACCGGTATTCTAATCGATACTTACGATTCAAACATGGCGCCATCCTCTCCGCCCCCGGCACCACTACTAGACGAGCCATCCACATTTAACGCTATCTGTTCGCCTTTACTCTTCGCGTAATTCGGACCTTGTGTATTTATTCCTAGCTCAAGTTCAACCTATTGTATAAAATCAAACATTTAAGGTTCGAGTAATTTTTAAAATTTGGAATATTTCTTATACTGAAGTTAGCCTACCTTTTGTTGAATAGGTTTTATTCTAGCCGCCAATCGCGGGACATTGTCATAAGGTAAACTAGCAGGTCGTACTGGATACTGAAAATAAAACAAATCAACAATAACAGAAAGCAGCAGCGAGCTTAGCAAGGTCCTTATCCTGTAGGTAGTAGCTATTTAAACATTCTAGCTAGTTAATAATTGGGTAGCCTACCACTACTAGATATTGATTGGAGATTCACTAGAATCAAAACCATACCTGAAATAAGTAGAGGTTTTCTGCCAAACTCGAAGAAAGATACACATCGATCTAAATGTAAAAAGAGGCAAAGATTTAGTTAGATTAATAATAACAGGTAGTTTTGATTTTCAGCTGTAGATGGCGCTGAATGATGCCGGTGACGAGCTTATAACGCACTTTTAAGCCTTATCAACACTATATACATCAGTTAACAGTCACAGCACTCGCAGGATCTGAGAGATACTATCTTTCTTTAACGTTTAAACAGTAGCACGATTTTTCTAGCATTTTACAACAAGCTGAAACCACTAAAAATTACCTCGTGTTCAACTGGATCGTCGTCCAAGTCAGCCATATTGATGTGCGCGGACCACAACACGGACACTCAATCTCAGTACGACCACTTCACATTCTCAAATTCGGCTTTGAATCCATACAATCCATGCACAGAGAACTCCCAACAACAAACCCGTCACCCAAGAGACTAATCAACCCGCAGACGGTTTGAATGACAGGCCGTATCTGTCCGGATCGCATTCCGGGTACTGCACCAGCCCCTGGCATGCGGGTATACGTCGAAGTCGAATACGGCGAAGTGAATGTGAAACTCCGAAATTTACTCAATTAATTTTCCGCCACGCCCGTCCGAGCGGCTAAAATGTCTAATACACCTTCAGAAATTGGTCAGAGAGAGGAAGGAGAGCTGTCGGATGATGATGAACTATTTGATTTTGAAACACTTAAATTAATTGGGCCTACAACAGGAGGAGGTGGTGTAGATTATCAACTAATTAGTAGACATCCCCTCGGCGTATCCTACTCCTCAAACAATCAGCCGCAAAAGAGTCGTAGTTTAGTTTCACCCTTACAGTCTTCCCGTCATTATCACGAGAATTATGACACTCACTTCAGCAGTAGTAGATCGATGGACCAACAGCGTTACAACTCGTCGCATCATTCCTCCGCATCCCGCAGCGGAGGAGGCAGAACGACGACGGGAGGATTTTGGTCGCGATATCAGAGCAGTTTGTCGTCGTGGTCGGAGAGATACTGTCACAGTAACGAGAGACGTAGAGATGAGAATAAAAGAGTTAGATCGAGATCTCCGATTCATCGTTCTTCATCTTCCTCCAGTTGTAATACAACTCAAATAACCGATTCAACCGGCAAAGAATTCGCCGAAAACATGTCGGGTGTAATTAAACAATGTATCCTTTTATTGAGAGAGAGAGGAATGAGAGAGGATTAGCCCCTGTATGCAAGGATACTGGGGCCGGCTTAGACTTAATACCATTTTAATACCAACTTAGTTCTATAGCCAATCTAACAACTTAAGACCAGTCTTAAGATTTAAGACCACTTTTGGACTTAAGTTACGACTGTGAAACTGGTCCCTGGGGATAGAGTTCAATGTGACAAGCAGCGCTGTGTCGTGTGTCGCCAAGTGCGTTCAATAATGATGATAGTAATGGTAATGAAATTTATACCTATAAATTCACAGTCTTCATTAAGCTTTGATAACGAATCATTGTTTTAACCCTTTCAGTGCATCTACACCGCAGTACAGTGTATTAATACACCGTAGTACGGTGTATTGATATACCACAGTACGGTATGCACCACATTATATTAATCAGTGGTGATGGACTTAGCTAGAAACTGCACTGCATTATTGATGCAACAATTAATAATTGGTTTTTATCTATTGAATGGCAGTACCTTGTGAATGTAGTGAAATATGAGTAACTTATGATACACTGCACTGCAATGTAGATGCGCTAGCTCTATTCCCATTTTTCAACAAGTCTATAAGATATTCCACTATCATCATCTATCCTCCACATTCATTCATGATTCTCAATCGACAATTTCAAACCGAAAGATTCTTGACGAATTGATCAGCTCGAAGTCACCATTCATCGGAAAGTCACGGCTCTAAAAAAGATCGGGACACAATCAAACAGGAGATCGAAGAATGTCGAATAAAATATCGAAATATCGAAAAACAACTTGAAGATTTGGATGAACGCGTGAAAATGAAACAGCAGCTTTTAGATGATCAGTCTCCTCGTGAGTGTCGCTGTTTTTCTGAGTCTGATTTGGTGTAAATCTCACTGCTTTTAAAACTCTATAATTATTTATTTGTAGCAGTGGAAATTAATCCGATGAAACCCATTGATCGTCAAACCGCAAATTCACAAGTGATAGTAAGTTATTGTATCCCTGTATTCATCTAAAGTTTGATAACTCCTCAGAGACCCGTTGTGAGACTACAGTGATCTATTTATCCAGTCCAAAAGTTATCATAAATCCTGATAATACTAAGTTCGAAATAGTTAAGAAAGAACAGACATTTATTTTGGAATGACTAAAATGATGTTGTGTTCGTTGTGTTTAGGTGGAAGATGAACCCGATGAGTTAGAGTTAAGACGTCGTGCTCTCGCATCTGCGGTCAACGCTCAGATAAACGATGAATCATCTTGTTCTCCGGTTCCATGTACAAACAGTACCTCGGACGCTTCTATCAAACAAACGACTAGTGAACGAACTAACGGAAATGTCTCGAATAACGTTAAATTAATCATAGAAAAAAAGAACCAGATTCTGCCCCGTAATAAGAATTTTCTCGATACACCAGAAGCCGTAGCGCACAAATCAATGATAGATTTGACATCGGAACAAACTCAGATAATGCCGGTTAAAACGACGCTTTTTAAACCGAAACAAGTGATGAGTCCCGTTTCAACATTGACAGGAGTGGCTGATGTCGTACCATTCCTTGATACATCATTTCAATCTTTGCTTAAAACGAGTCCCGCGAAAGTTCGTCGCAATAGAAGAAGAAGTAAGTTTATTTGAATTGTAGATACAAGGGGTTCGCGTCGAGTGCGGTGTCTATTCTAATAGAATTTTGATTTACCTCGGCAGTATATCATCGGAGTCTCGGCAGTTAAAGCGTTTTAAAGCCCAGGGCCCAGTTTTATGGACTGGTATTAACTTTAACCCGGGGGCAAACTTTATTCATTTTCAATTGAGATTCGGGGGATTTGCAAATTGTTGGAAAATGGCCACTCCGGTGTGTCTTTCGACGGATTTTATTGTTTTTCTTTTTTGTTTTCAGAAGGAAGGCGAAACAGAGCGAAGAAATTATTAGAATCTAAACCGACTGGGTCCATATTCCGACCCGGCGTTATAAGAAATGTTCTGTCGATCGAGAGTCCCGATCAGCAAGTCGAACAATTCTTAAAACTGGTCGGAAATAAACAGAATAAACAATCGCAGCAAGGTTCAATACACGATGTGTTAACGTTGAAAAATGAAGACGATCGAATTAATAAATTCATCCAACACGTGGCTTCATCGGCCAAGAAAAAGAAACCGGTAAGTTTAACAACGATCTCTCGTGTCTCGTGCTGAGTTTATTGTACAATTCAGGTAGCATTTAGTTATTATCTTCCAGGGAAGGCAAATTACGGGGCAAATGCAAGATAATTACGAAGTCGAAGAAATGGATCTGGATAGTGAAGTCGATGAATCTAATACAGGTATTTGAACTGTTAAATCTTTACCCATAGTTTATTCATTTGACTGACTACTGGACACAGTTCAGGTTCGTGATGATCGGGTATATGACCGGTATATGTGTTCTGTGTTTGAAACAGGAATTCAGTTCATCGATTCGATACCACCTCGGATGCAATATAAATATGATCCCAGCGCTGTGGATTACGACGCGTCCGAGAATAATCTAGAATATGATCCAGCGATCAGTTTAGGCTACGATCCGATGCACTATACTGGTAATACAGCGCACCATTTATCCAGCTATCGGTATATTACCCCCGGTGTAAGTTATTATTGTTTAATCTCCTCGGATAATCATCTAAAAATAGCGAAAACTTATTTAATATATTGAATGTATTTTAGGAGATACTCCTCCCTCATGAGTTACAAGCTCCGCCTCCTCCCCCACCCCCCGACAGCGATTCTCCACCCCCTCTTCCCGACGAGCCTCCGCCCGTCGAAGATACTCCGATCCCTCCACCCGAATCTCTGCCAGAAGATAAGCAAGATGATGATGATGATGATGAGGATGATGATGATGATGCTGTTCCAGATGAAGATGCTGAATTGTTACGAGCTCAGCTTCTTCAATCCGTCACTGATAAACGTCGTAAGAAACTGAATCATCCGGTAAGCTCTTTAAAAACTCATTCTTTACAAGATTCTTTTGAGCATGTTCACTGCCCACTACAAGATATCTTGTAGTTCCAGTTCTGCCACTATGAGTTATCCAGTAGCTGATCGTTCTTATTCACTGTTACATACTTGCATTCAGCTATGACACAGTTCTTGATTGGCTGGCACTGCGACAAACTGCTTCATCGTCAATTTTGAACCACAGCTGAAAAAGCTCTATTGCAGACTATTTGATGTAGTAACTTGGATGAAACACAGTGGCAGCGAATGTGTTTTAAAACTAAGAAATAGTTATTATTGAATGTTGTAAATGTAATGTAATGATTTTGTGTAGGATGAAATCCGGGAATCATCGCCGATGACACCACTCACCAGTCGGTCACAATCACCAGCTGTACAACAAACAGATCAATCACCTCTTAATATCTCGACGAAGAAACATTCAAAACGTGTCGTCATGCCGTCGATAGACCTGGTAAAACTTCTCGTTAGAATTTCGATCAGAAATCTGAATTATCGCTGATTCTCGATCAGTCGGGAAATCCATCAGGTTTATGAGAAATCCGAATTATCGAGTGTTCAATTGTTTATAATTTTCAGCCGGGAAAGTTCATTATTCGTATCGGTAGTTCGGAAAGTGAGACTGATGAAGAAGAAGAAGAAGAAGAGACGGAAATACAGGAAGAAAAACACCCTTTAACTTCGATACCACCGACTAAAAACCTGGCATTCAGTATAAATTTAGACCGGTTTCTGAGAGAACAGAGGAACACTTCAGAGGTAAAGAATCAATTCATTTATTATAGATCCAGATCCTGTTATGCAGTTATGAGTTAAAGTTTCTGCATTTTCAATGTTTTAACTCTTTGCAATAAGTCAAATCTTAACTCGGAACTGAGTCTCACTAATTGAAAATGAACTTGTTTTTATTCACAACCACGGAACTGGATCCTATGAGTTTCGTTCTAACTGTATCGTGATTTCAGTACGCTACGTAGTTATCATTGCTGCCCTTTTCATTTTGTATCAAGGTTCAAACTATCGAAAAACCAACGGAGTCAAAGCCAGCAACACTAATCAAAACCAAAACTAAAAAACCTAAAAAGAAAATATCGGTGGACGACTTCAAGAAAATGGAAGAGAAAGTACATAGAGAAAGGTAATAAATATGTTTAGAAATATTGTGAGGGCCATTTTGTTATTCTCATTAACGAGTTGTGGAGGAGCTTGTTCTGTTGTCACATCGGTAAAACTTGATGACTCTTTTACCTGATGAAGCTATCATGCATTATAAGCAAAAGTTCATACCAGTATTTCTTATAAAACCAGTTTACCTACAATGTTACCACCAGTCTCCACATTTACTGATTGATAATCTGAAATGTTCAATTTGTCTATTGTAGAGCGTTGCTCGCCACGGATCAAAATAAGCTGAAGAAAGAACGTTTGCTGTTTGTGAATAAAGCGCGTTTGTTGCAAGGTGCGGAAAAACGCGTCGAAAAATTGAAAGAAATGTTAATGACGGCAGAGAAAAATGTGAAAGATATTCGCGAACATAAGACCAAATTAGCAAACACGGTAAACACAGCTTTAAACTGTCAGGGATTGATGTGAAAAAATGGAAGTCTTTAAAAAGATTGTGATTATTAATGAAAATGACTGAAAAATTCAGAAATAAGTGTTGAATATTTGGATCCCCTTTTTATGCCATATACTGTGTGTTAAAAGTTAAGAAATGATGTTTAATCCGTCCAGATTGTGATCGGTAGCCACTTAGGTTATTGTACCCTGATGTGAAAAAATGTGAAAATTCTGGTATTTTGCCATGAAAAAAAGTGTAAAAAGCCAATTAATTGTAAGGATGTGAAACCTAAACCACTGTAGAAAGAAATGATCAAAATCTTACGTGGAAAGATACTTTATTTTTATCTGTGCTTTATCTAGGTTAACATACTGGTACGCAGGACGAAGGGAAGAGAATCAAATCTGTCAGTTTTAGACGCTCAACTGAAAACAATCGGTCGACGCATCTTCGGTGAGAAGTACAAACCTAAATGGCTGATCGAGCATGAAAAAAAATCAGTTCAGGTTCGTTTCTTTGATTTATATTCTTACATAGCACCGTACTAATTGCAGCAATCAATCATGGCTTTCTACGCATAATATCAAAGCATAAAAATCGTCAAGATATCATAAAACATTCTGACATTACGAAGATATAAAAAGATAACGTTTTAAAGCATCAATAGGTTTTCCTGATATTTTAAGGGACACAAAAGCTCTACTTTCATAATTTTAGAATAGCACAGGTTTGAGTGGAGTAGCAGGATCCTGAGTAGACCTAAGAGAATGGGCTGGTTCATAAAGAGACACGATTTTGCCGCCCTGATAAGGAGGTCTAATTGTTTTCGGAGTTTGAAAAGTATTTACTGATATTTTGTTTTGATTTCTAGGAAACTCAAGAGCAATCGTCGTCGACTGTATCTCTCGACGAAGAGAAACAACGATTGTTAACATTACAGAAACAGTTAGCGGATAAAATCAAAGAATATCGTTTACAAGAGAATAAAACGGCATCGACGGAAAACCGACAACAACATCATAGAAAATCAGTTCATATCGCGGCAGTTGTAGCTCAACCGATGGTTATTGATAACGGCGATAAAATAGATCTACCGCATGTGAACGAAACCGAGATCGAAATGTCGCGTTTCGACGAAACCAATCGTAAACATTCAATACTGGAATTGAACACGAGTACGAAACCTGAGTTTGTAGATAACGAGACACAGCAGCAGCAGCAGCAGCAGCAGCAGCAGCAGCAGCAGCAACGAGTTGAGAATCATTCCCCAACTGATAATCAGGAGAAAACGATCGACACGATTGAGGAAAAAACACCGGAATTGATGAAAAAAATCACCAAGCTTCAGGTATTGAATACTACTGATCAATCGCTGTATTCGGGAAATGATTTACTGTTGATAAAAACATCTTAGATTTTGTCTTATTTCAGAATGCAGCCAGTAAATTGAATTCTATTGTAGCGCGTTCGGGCTGGTCTCCTACTTATAAATTACAACAACAACAATTCAAACAGCCTAAGGTATAGTAGAATATAGAACACAGTTAACTTGGGAGTGGCAAAATGAGTTGAGTGAAGGATTGAGAAAATGAGATCGGAATTCATGAAATAATTTCGAGAAAGGTTTACTGTATTTAAAACAATGTCTCCAGTTCCTCAGTTCTGAGTTCAGATTCGACTTATTGGTAATAAACTAATTTAACTCCAGGACCTGATGCACGGTAGTTATAAGTTATGATTGAAATCTATTTATTAGTTGATGAATGTAAGAGTTACAGATCGAAACAGCGCAACTGGGAATAGTGAAGTTCAGACTAAAGCCTTTCAGCCTTACACTAGCATGCTGACATCATTCAAAGGTTACAGGTAATTAATTCATCCAACCAAGAAACTTGTCTCATAACTTCTCTTCCAGTTTTGTGATTCCGATGATGATTAAAATGCATGTTTTTCAGATTGGGTCGCTTTTATCGAACCCGCGAAAAGCTACCGCTAAACTCAAAAACATACGCGAATAAAATCGATCCGAAGAAATTAGTCTGTAGATTTGATTTGATGGGAAAGTGTAATGATGATAGCTGTCAGTGGTAAGTTAGACAGTTTGTATATTATGATCTCTAATTCTAATCCAACTTTTACTTAGATCATCGGCTCTTCTTGGTTCGATTTTCAGGCAGCACAGTAAAGACTATACGATGACCGATAGTGAAATATTACAGGATATATTATCGTACTGTCCCGCAGAAGCTGGTGTTACTGCTGAATCTACCGCCGAAGAAATTCCAAGTATTATAGGTAAATATTACCAGCAGTTGGTGATGTAGGTGAAGTCAATGAGTAGTGGTCTTCCTCATACTAGTATTGGTCTTGTCAATTCATCCATGTGTCCAAATTTTGTGGAAGGTTGTCCTTTTTGAGGGGAACAAACCTCGGACCTGCTTCTGGTTATTCTTTCTAAATGGGTTGAGAGGGATGGCAAGTAAATCATGACTTTCGATGGATTGATCTTCAAAAATGACTATTAAATTTCTTCATTCTTTACCGCAGAGAAATACACGAATGAGTTGCTGTCCAATTCGAAAATCAATTTCGATAAATTGTGTTTCTTGTTGGTGACGCGAGTGAACGCGCGATTAGACAAAAAACATCCTTATTACGTTCCGAATGAAGCGAGAAAATGGAATCCTAAACCGACGGTGGAATCAAAGTGGACGATTACAAGCGTAGAAAACGATCATCAAACATCCGTTGAGCCGTCCATAGAGAAAGAGACAACTAAAACAGGTTCGAGCGTAATTAAATTGGACCTTGTTCTAAAAATGAAGATGTAAAATGATTTTTGATGTACCCTTGCTTAACACGAACAATCTAGGACTAAAAAATCATCAGTTGCCCAAAGGTTGGTTAAACTATTGGTTAGATTGGGTAGCTTGAAAACTCGACCACCAGTTGAATTCCCTAACTATCGGTTAAAGCAAAATGACCTTCCTTTGAGCAATTGGCCCCTGAATGATAAGATACAAGAAATCAATTTAGTTTATGTCAGAGTTAGTAAAAAGTCTGTGTTGAACATGGCTGATAAAGGCTGAGTTGACTATGGATAGAGTTGTTTTTATTCAGAGTGGTTAAACAGACTGACAGTCAGTGATCTGGATGATATGATCTGCGAGCAGGATTTACGCTATTTTATCCGCGCTGGAGACACGGTCGAGACGATGGAAGAAGCTGTACTCGACGACCCTCACAATACGTCGTTATGGATTAAATTAGCGTATCATAAACTTCACGACGCGTACAGCGAACCGGGCGTAGCGTTAGACCACGCTCTAAACGTGATGTCACGAGCCCTCGAGAAACACCGGCGTTGCAAAGATCTCTGGCTTCATTATTTATCTCTTTACGAAAAGCGATCTGAATTGTCGGATTTGTGCGATTTGTTTGAAATGGCGGTTAGATACGCCGCGCATTACGACATCTGGTGGAAGGTAAAATAACCTTTTTCAATCCTTCTTAATTATCTTTAAAACTAGACAGAAATTCTAGCTTTCCGCTTATCATTTCTTACCGAGTTAAACCCACTTAGTTTGATCAGAATCCAGTTTCATAGTTGTGAGTTTAAGTTAACTCTGAAGAACTCCAGTTACACAGTGATGATTTACTCCTATAGGAAACTGTGATACTCAGTCTATGAAACTGGGCCCTGGTGAATGAATGATCCGTTCATGTTGACCTGTTATAGGGTGTAACTATGGTTTATTGCAGTATTTGAAGATTGTAAAGACATACAGTGAGAAGGAGGCTGTATGTAATCGTATACTGACCTGGTTATCAACTCAGTCGATAACTGATGATAACTCATCAACTCAAATATCACATCATACTCTCGAGATAGTGTTCTATCTAGTCAATTTGAACAGTATAACTGGAAGGTTTCGTCCGGCTGGACAAGTTCTTCAGGTATTTTTTCATGCAAATCTCAACGGATTTCAGAAGCATAAAATGTTCGATTCTTTATTTTAAATCCTCTCAAATAATGTATATTTCCTAGGCTGTATTAAAAGGAAAACCGGTCGGTTCTGTCAACGTTCATCAAATCCTGACTGATAGTGATTTATGTAAACTACATTTAGCGTATATTCACATGCTAGAATTCAGGCAACTACCCGACGAATGGTTTATCAATAAACCAGGTCGACTTGTACTAAAGGTCAGCTCTCAAATATTGCTACTCATCTCCTCTGACCGTTCCAGTTCATGAATCTGTATCTGTTTTATTTTTAGGAGCTTCCTGTGTTTGTGTGGGATACAAAAATCCGTTCGAATTCGGAAGTTTTGATAAAACTTCTACAAGCAGCCATGAAATCGTTTAAAAGTGACTGTAAGATGACCGAGATATCTCTGTGCTTACGGGAAAACCTCACAAATCTTCAAACCGCTTTAAACAAGTAGGTTTTACCAGCCATTATTTTGAATATCGTTGTTGAGAAAATTATTTGTATATCGATGTTTTTTGTAGGACCGAAATTGCGAAGGAACAATGTCGTGAATTGTTGAAGAATAATCCGGATTGTGCTGAATTATGGATGCAGTTGGCGTGTATTTATTTACGCGATGAAAATGTATCTGGTGCTGTAGAGGTTTTCGTTGAAGCTGTGAAATTGAATCCGCATTCTCCTGAACTCTGTTTCAAACTCGCCCAAACTCTCCGCAATCAGGTACGTAAAATATACTCGTATTTCATCGTTCTGGGCCTAGTTTCACGAACAAGTTTCATTCAAGTTCTTGCTTTAGTTGCTTATATGGTTACTTTATGTGTTAGATTATTCTGCTCCCACATCTCTGAAACTCAGCCCATG
This sequence comes from Tubulanus polymorphus, assembly GCF_964204645.1. Taxonomy (NCBI): domain Eukaryota; kingdom Metazoa; phylum Nemertea; class Palaeonemertea; order Tubulaniformes; family Tubulanidae; genus Tubulanus; species Tubulanus polymorphus. The sequence goes on from NC_134025.1 coordinate 29,849,003, forward strand.
GTTACTAATAAAATCAAAGATTTTTTGTGAAACTGGACCGAGGGCATCCTCATGTGAAAATTTTCTTCTTTATTATTTTATATAGAATGATAGAGTTGGTGCTTCTCAACTGCTGTGTAAATATGTCAATAGAATGTTTGTACTTTCCGCTGCTGCTGATACAAAGCCTACCCCGACTCAGTTATACCGACTGTTACTGGGACAATCCATATCGGTCCTGACACAAATACCTACAATCGTATCCACAATCGATCTGCGGAAATTGAAAGAGAAACAAGTTTATATTTGGTTGAACTACTGGTCAGTAGATTTCAAGTTTTTTTTATAAGTGATTTATCCGATACTGTATAAATTTTGTTAGTTATGATTTGGTTGTAGTTTGTTATTGGAATTACGCGGTGATCATAAACAAACATGTGAAATGTATGAAACGGCTCAATGCGTTCTACGCAAAACGGAAGACGTACAGCGAGTCTGGGTCAGGTATAACTTTTATAACTTTTCAAATTCTGATCTTCATTTTCTCTTTATTCATTTCGTTTTTGCCTCGATTTCTGCAAAAGTAGATAACGTTTTGTTTGTAAAGTTATTTGCAGTATCGATTGAACTTCGTGTCGATTGAATCCGATGTGAAATTACAGCAGAAAGAATTCCGTTTCTTACTGGAACTGATTCAACGTTGTCTCGTTTCGATGCCCTCTCAATTCCCGGTCCCCGATCATCCGCAACAGTATTACACGGATTACAGCTTCCACAACCAGGTGGCGCTCCTCGTTTTAGATAGTTTAACGGACGTCGAGGAGCAGGAAAAACTATTCGATCGTTATTTAAACGTGATGTCTTCGAATACGCAACTACTTAAAAGGTAGGAACGTTGACCGCGGTGACTAATCACATACAGCCAGTCTGTATCGATGAATTGTAACATTTTAAACCTCGAAATTTCTCTGACTCAAGGAATTTTGTGTAATAATCACATGGAAAAATCAGGAGATTTGTAAATGGGAGGAAAGTGGTCACCTAGCTTTATGTGACTAGCCCCTGCAGTTGAACCATTCTAGAATTTATTTCCTATGAATGAGAAGACGTTAAGAGTAAATCAATGATTTTGATATTATTTGTATTTGTTTAGGGCTGTAAGTCATTCAATCTCGTGTAGTAATATACCACGAGCTCGGATTCTAACACTGTCAGCCGTTCACTCCCATCAGACGCCAGTCATCTCTTTATGGAAAAGGTAGGAAACTTTATATCGTAATAAAGTGACATCTAGCGACCAGTTTAGTCATTACTGTCTGTCACATACACACTGCCAGCCTATATTTCTCCTGTAACCCTGGAGGCAGTTTAAAACTATTCAACTCTGATTGTGACCTGCAGTCGTTGATGTTTGTTTCTATTGAATGTTTGTTTAGATTCACTCTTTAGATGTCGATGACTCATTTTATATTACATTAATAACGCATTAAAGCAATTTGTTGTTAAGTAATTTCTCAACGTTTTGATGTTTGAATCAAACTGGTGTCGGATTGAGTATTGAAAGTTTGTTAGGAAGCTTTTCATGTGTTTATCAGCCAGTGACGGAGCCACGTTGGACGTCGCTACTGCCTGAAACCAGTGATGATTCACGCTCTGTTTATCAAAACTATCACTTTCATCAGCATCATTTATTAGTCTCCATTAGATGACCATTAATTTCATCAAAGACATCAGTTATAACGAATTCCATCAAAAACGGCGTCACAATCGCTGCATAGTCACAATCACTGCTGAGTAACAACCGATACAGTTTCACAATCGGTGATGTAAAGAGCGAATTTAGGTGGGTAGACCGGTCCGCCCTCTTCAAATTTCGAATGTGCCCTCCAAAAAGACTGGACATTTGTTTGCATAGAAGATTCTAAAAAGACTAAAAATAAATCCAAAAGGGCTATGAAAGCCTCTTATTGTCCGACTCCCTGAGGGAGCCCGCCACCAATGTTTCTCTTGCAGCCCTTGTATTGCCAAATCTGCCCTTTTCAAATCAAGTGCCCATTCCAATTTTCAGATCCACTCCCATTAACCCCTTTCAGTGTGTCTACACCGCAGTGCGGTGTACGAATCAGTGATGTATTTTGCGAGTACACCGCACTGCGGTGTATTGATTTAATTAGTGATAACTAATTATTTCTCTTGAAAGATGGCAGCACCTGTCAAACATAGTGAAATACTAGTAACTAATGGTATAGACGCACTATAGCGGTATTCCCGTTATTCAACACACTAGGGTGGAATTTTTTAGAATTTTCAAATTATCTTCAGCACTATAGGGTATTAATTAGCCAGCATTGAAAGGGTTAAAGAATCGTAGATCCGCCGCCCTTGGATGTACAGTAATTTTCACGTAACTTATACAAACAATCTACAGTTGTCAACGGTTACTGAGTCATTGAACGGATTGTTGACTCAATCGTGTGTTACGAAGCTGTTGGCCTTTTCGGGACCTCCGTTAATTGGATGAAGTCGCCGGTTATTCGTAAAACGGTTTTATCGATGAAAACTTTTTGATTGGTTTTGACGGTCGATGAATAAATCTCGGTTTTAATCTCGTTAGAATAAAACCAATTATTCTTAACGAGATCATTATCAATGTTTTACTGTCCGTTTCTCGTGTGGTGTGAAGTATATTCAACTTTTTCATTCGAACGCCGATTTTGAACACCGTTTAAAAGTTGAGAAGTCTAGGCATGGGCTCAGTTTTTATTCGCTATTGATCGTTGAAATTCTTCAAAGAAACGTCTGCCGAATGTATATCGAACGCGAAGATGAATTTCGCTGCGCGGTGAATTCAACTTCTGTAATAAGTTTCGTATTCCAACTAATAACATTTTCCATCAGTTCGTATTGATCTTCGATCGATTGTAGAATTCTTCTGAGAAACTTCAAAATCAGTTAGTCGTATGAAGACGAGATAGAATTGATTGAATTTGTGACATTTATAACGTGTATAAACATGTAATATTGCTAGAACGAAAGCTCGCAATTTGGACCGTTTCAAATGTCGAATCCGTCCGTCACAAATCTGGTTGAGAGTTCGTCACGGCAAATTTTTCTTATTCATAGCTTGAGTTACGGATATGAATCAGCAGTTTTTCGAACAGTTGTCGGACGCGTTTTATCCGTGGTTTATCAGCGTTGCGTCGCGCTGCGTACTGTCGGGGGGTTTTAACCATACGAGCAACTAGTCCTAAACAATCCGTGTAATGAACCTATGACTCACGCACCTCTTTCTATTCACGACCACTTCCATCCAAAATTAGTTCGTCGGGCGGCGGCGAAAAACATCGCCGGGATTTCTAAAGGATTTCGTATAAAGCTCGGGTGAATATTGCGCTGTTAAGTTGTTGAATTGCTTGTTTAATGAGTGATTCACGGAATCGAGAATCCGGACGTTGTAGAATTGGCGATGAAAACCAGATTGATCGAGATTAGGGTCTTAAACTGTAAACATTACTCGATTGAAATTAATTCTCTATTTCCTCCGTATCCAGTTTTATGAATGACTCAAAAACTCTCGTCTATCGCGATTTATTTTTCGAGACCATTTTTCATCTTCGAATAATCTTTTCATTAATAATCTGTCAGTTGAAATTGAATCTTTTTGAAAATTTAATCAGTCCCAAGAGTTTAATCAGCCGACGAGTGAACTCAATCTCTTTGTGTTAATACGCCTTGTAAATCACGTAGATTTTTACGATATTTTGTTTTCATATCGAGCCTAACGCAAGCGCCAGGAAAACACCTCGAAACAATATATGTAGTAATTTTGCATTTGAATGTATGAAATGCTGACGTGCATATAAAAAAAGAAACTGAAATGAAGTTACGGGACTACCTAGCATTGTTTCTTGTTTCACAAAAACCATCATGTCGGAGATGGTGTTTCGCTAAACAGTTTAAAAGTTTCTGTTTGGTGTTTACTAAAAAAAAAACTTGAAGCAAAGCTGGTCTTCAGTGTGAAATAACGGCATTCTAGTTTGATATGATCAATAATGCTGTAGCAGACTGAAGACCTTTAACAGCGAGTTATGATACTGAAACTAATCTTCACATTTCTCACTTCATCTATTCATCATTGATTTTATAGGAAATCACTGAATCTGCTTTTTGTCAAACTGAAATGAGAGATACGTATATTTGTGTATTATATTATATTGATTATTTCTCTGCACTGATTAAAGCTATGATTCTAATACATCTATCTGAATACTGACATCAAACGTGATTCTGTCCAAAAAGTGGTCTTACAGATATTATTAAGACTGGTCTTCAATTGTTAGATTGGCCACGGAAATAAGAATATGGGCTTAGACCGGTCTTAAATCTAAGCTGTGAGTGTACAACAACTGGCCCCTGTTCCATGTTCCTGGCTGTGACTTGACTTGAAAATTTACTTATTTTGATATATCTTAGACCCAAAATATGTGTCCTGTCGATTGAAAAAGGCAGTTTGTCGTTTAAAAATAAACTCTTTCATTCAATTTCAGTGCAATAGCCATTTGTTTGCAAGAAGGAAACTTCAAAGAGGTAAAAAATGTTGTTTTTTTTTCTATTTGATTCGCTGCGAGTGCAGCTCACTGTCGGCAGTCTAGTCTGGGTGAAACCCCATCTATAAACTGTTTAATGATGAAAACAGATGTTTAAGACATCTCCGCAACCGGTTCAGTTTTACCAGTAATTTATTCATTGTTTCGTGAAGCGAAAATCTGATTTTTAAAACCGTACCGTTAACCCTTTCTTCACCAATCCTGTGTGAAACTAACAGGGTATTTACCGTTAATACATTAATTCGAACATTTTCTTTTGTGTATTTCAATGAAATTTTCTGTTAGGGTGGCTACTGACCTGGAAAAGGAATCGGATAAATCTAGAAAATAATAAGGGAAAACGTAAGAGATTCGAAAAATTTACCAAAAACTGGAAAGATATCTCAGATAATGTTATTGACCGCGTGTTTCTTTATCAATACGTGATTCAATGAAAAATGAATGAATTGTAACATTTTAAATATAGAAATTTCTCTGATTCACTCGGGGAATTCGTAAATGGGCGGAAAGTGGCCACCCTGTTATTGATAGCACTTTTCAGATGTTGGCAGCCCTGTACGGACTGAGCGACCGTGTATGGCAGGAAAGGGTTAAGAAAGTGATAGCGCTCTAGCTCGATTCTCCGCTCGATTCACCGCTAGATTCCCCGCTAGATTCCCCGTTCATTGTGTCCGTTCTTTCATCGGATTAATATAAAATCCGTTATGATAGATAATGTACCTGTTATTTTGACCTCACAGAGTTCTATCGATATTCACCGTGTCGACAAACCGTATTAAAACACATCAAGTCGTACGATGCGAACAAATTTCATTACGTCGTCTTCGGGTCAAAATTCCGTCACATTTTCTCTCGCGCGTTTTGCGTGAGTCATGTTCGCGGCGCGATCGAGTTCAGTATTTTATTAACAAGTGTCGGATGGCTGGATGATTAAACCACTTTGTCTCATGCCTGTCAATGATATCCCATCCCTGACTCGTTTTCCCGGGCCGGAAAATCGCCTCGAATTCGATTTGCGCCGATTCAATGGCGAATTGATATGCGACGAAAAGGCTTTCGATTCAGTTTTGCGAATAATCGAGGTTGAACAGTTTGATCGTAATTCAATCCGAATGATAAGATCGTTCGAATCAAATGACGCAAAATCTCAGAACTGTTAGATGATTTGAACATCAGCATTCTGATTATAACTGCTTTAGAATTGGTGCCTGTAACTATCTACATGCAGTCGGCTAAGAATGTCCGACTTAGAGTAATTCAGATTTAGGGATATTCGTTTAAAATTCAACCGAGTAAAAAAAATCTAAATTGAGCCTACTTCGCACAAACCACATCATAGCTGTCTATAGCGCTATATAAACTCTTGTGGTATATGAATAATCCTTACAATTTATCTTTTAATTGTGGGTATTTGTTAAATACTTGTAGAACATTTCTATGTTGTTGCGTATATTGTTTGTTGATAATGGCTACAGATATGTTTGTTATTGTTCCATTGTTTTGTATCAATGTTGCTTCATATCTAGAAATTTCACCGTTTTTTCTCTCTTCTAATTTTTGAATATTGTAGGCTAGGAACGTGTATAAACAAGCAGTAAAACAGATGCCTTATGAAGTAACTCTGTGGAAAGACGTAATGTTACATTTCTATTTCACCGTTTCATCATTCATTTCATATTTCATAGAATACTCATCGTTATTATGAATTTAGAGGTTCTGGAGGTGTCGGTATTTTTTCTCAATTTTTCTAAATGTTCATCCTTCGAGGCTCAAGAGAATTCATACTGGTACTGATAAAAAGGGTCTTTCAGGAGTCTGGGGGAAGCATCATGGGTTTTGGGGTAGCTTTCAGGAGTCTGGGGAAAGCATCAGGGGTTCTGGGTTAGCTTTCATGAGTCTGGGGGAAGCATCAGGGGTTCTGGGTTAGCTTTCAGGAGTCTAGGGAAAGCATCAGGGGTTTTGGGGTAGCTTTCAGGAGTCTGGGGGAAGCATCAGGGGTTCTGGGGTAGCTTTCAGGAGTCTGAGGGAAGCATCAGGGGTTCTGGGGTAGCTTTCAGGAGTCCGAGGGAAGCATTAGGGGTTCTGGGTAGCTTTCAGGAGTCTAGGGAAGTTACAGGGGTTTCCCGGTAGCTTTCAGGAGTCTGTGGGAAGCATCAGGGTTTTGGGATAGCTTTCAGGAGTCTAGGGAAGTATCAGGGGTTCTGGGGTTGCTTTCAGGAGTCTGGGGATGTTACAGGGGTTCTGGGGTAGCTTTCAGGAGTCTAGGGAAGTATCAGGGGTTCTGGGGTTGCTTTCAGGAGTCTGGGGAAGCATCAGGGGTTCTGGGGTAGCTTTCAGGAGTCTGGGGGAAGCATCAGGGGTTCTGGGTTAGCTTTCTACGGAAGCTTCAGTGTTTTCGTGGTAGCTTTCAAGAGTCTGCAGAGTCTTTAGGAAAGCTTCAGGGGTTTCAGGTAGCTTATTGTGCTGTTCTATTCTCTTGTTTTCATACTTGTTGATCTGTACGCTTCTGTTTGAAATTGAAAAACCTCACAAGCAGCACACACCACACGCACTGATGAATAATAGATGAGTTTTGGGTCGTTAGTAATAATTAATGCGCTATTAATAAGTCTTTAAAGAGAAGATGTTTGAATTGCTCGTCAATCTGTCAAATATAGCACTCGAGTGAATCCTCCTCGTTTCGTTCGATAGCTCTTCACATGTCGTCGGGTATCGATGAAAAAAATCAGTCGAGTGGTAATTAAAACTAACTCATCAATAACAAGTAATGAGACCTGTAGAATACAGTACAGATAGTCTGGTTCTGTCTGTGTGTGTGGGTTGTAGTTATAGAGGAGCTGTTATACCTGGTATACAATCAGTAAACATAAAGATAAATAGTACTTTGAAGGTAAACTAGATTTATTTGCCCCTTATTTCATAAAACGTTGCCTTTTCATCTGAAACGCTCTTTTAAAAAATCTAACATTTCCATCTTTTATAAAAAATAACAAAAGCATTTTTTCGCCTTCGGTTATTATTATTTTACAGACCGATTTTCCGATACAAAACATCGATAAAACTGCGTAGAATTTCGAGTAGTTTCACCGCAGTGTTTTCAGTGACGACCAACTGCCGATAGACAATCGTTACAATTATTGTAAAATGTGTAATATTGTCAGCGGAGGCGGCAGCGGTCAGGAGGAGAGACTGCCGGTGATTCATTTAAACCACGCATCAATCACTCTTTGATAATTAATTGTCATTGTGTCATCACACTCTATAACAAACATTACTCTCTGTATTGTTACTCGGTTCAGATAAGTCTAATTAATCAGTTAAACGCAGCATTGTTTGTCGTGTGAATTATCAAATATTAGAACACACGATTCTCGATTATTTGTTTGATGATGAATGCGACGTTTTTTCAGTTATAAATCACTTTAAGTCCACACGCGTTACTATTATCATTATACGTGGTGCTTCGTGGTCATTCGTATGAATTAGTTACGGGTCAATTAACACTCAACGCTTTTGGTCATGAATTCCACGAGTCTAAAACTATTCACTAATGTACTATAATCAATGTGATGAACTATGACGAATGACATCGAACTTTATGTTAATGCAATATTTCAAATATTGCGTTATTGTATTTGAAGCTTTCGTAGTACAGCAACGTACCAGAAGCCGATTTCTAAGTTCTTGGTTAAGATTTTGGCCGAACTTGATCCTTATCTTGACATCTTCTATTTTCGAGTCAATATTTCAACTAAAACGATATCATTTATTTTTCAATTTGTATATATCTGTTGAGGTTTTGGGGGCTTTTAAATGCTTTATATATTAATGCACTGTATTTGGGGTGGATCTAGTGGGTATTTCGGGCCCATGTTGTTCATCCTCTCAGATTACTATATTTCTGCTTTATCCAAACAATTCCCTTTCTTCCTTTTAACCCTAGATCCACCCTGTGTCTGTGTATGTTTGATATTCAGTGTATGTTTGATGTTCTGTTTTCTGCCTATATATAGTTTATCCTGTTCGAGTTTGTTCGCGGTAGTTCGACTGATGCACAAATATTGATTAACGAAGCGACAAAGTTGGGATTGAACTTACAAGAATTTCTACAAACTATTTCTCACGCATGAAATGCCCGGGAACGTTGACTAGTAGTCGCCCATATCCGATTGGGCTTTATAGCGCGATTGATAATCTCTGAGTTTGCTGGCCTACTGTCAGTCCGGAGTGGGCTAGCTTGCTGTCAGCCCGGAGTGGGCTAACCTACTGTCAGTCAGGAGTCTGAAAGCTTGCTGTCAGCCTGGAGTGTGCTGGCCTGCTGTCAGCCTGGAGCTCGCTGGCCTGCTGTCAGCCTGGAGCACGCTGGCCTGCTGTCAGCCTGGAGTGCGCTGGCCTGCTGCTGGTGACTCTCTTCGGGCAAAAGCCTGGGAGTCACTTCATATCACCGTGATATAATCTGTATCTTTTCTACTTAATGAAACCAGTTGGATTCAGGATGGAACTATCATTATCGGCGTATAAACTGAATGCTGGCTGACTGAAGAGCAGTGAGGAGTTTATAACGTGCTCGTGCCTTTACCGCCCACCGCCCGCCGCCCGCCCACCCAGTCACGACAACCACCAGTTTATTTACCGTTAGTGAAATGCTATCACAGATTCACGTGATATCCCTGGTTTTAATGAAGCATGTCTTCCATCTACGGGATACGTAAGTAAGTATATTTGGGGGTCGAATAGATAGATTCATAACTCGTGGAGTTGTAGGATGTGAAAGATTTCAATTCGTTTGAAATCAGTTTTATTGCACTGTTTTTCGCGTTGAATGTTCACGCGCTGCTTATGAACTTTTTTAAAAGAATATTTACTGCAAGTGATTCATATATTCATCGTTGCTTCCCTCATTACTATTGATTACTATTGATTATCAGAAGACTTTTATTTCGCCCTTTGTGATAAGTAACAAAAGTGACTGTTCATCAAATGATATAATTGCATTTTATTATTTGACGATTAGAAAATTCACGAATTCATATCTTGAAATAATTGCTATCTTGTATATAATACTTGTCACTGGTTTCATAATGTCTGGAAATGTCAGAGTTTTTTTCTCAATATATCAAGATCGGATTCAAACATGACATTTACTGACGATGCACTATTAAAAGTATTAGTAATCATATGTTTATAATTATTATTATTATATTTGTGAAATATTATTCAGATGTATTAATACATTATGATTTATTCTAATTTCTCATTGTACGTTATTTTCTGTGTGATTTTTGTTCCATTGGCGCATATTCGGTGTCCACATATGGCCTGTGGACTAGAGGATGTCGAGGACAAGTTATTCATTGAAATAGTCAGAAGTCATGTTTATAGAGAACAAACTGGTCCCTGAGTTGTAAGACTGGATCCCCATAGTACTGATTCCACAGTGGAGACTTAAAGGCTAAAAATAAGCTCATATCTTATTAGGCAGTTTACTGGACCAAAGTGAACTAAGCCTGTTGACTATAGAACTGGTGGCAGGGATTTTACAATCTCTGGCCTACGAGCAATCATCTATCTCATCAGATGATTGCTCGTAGCTCTCACTGACTGAACACAATACAATGATACAATGTAAGGATCTCGGATAGGAGGAAGTGAAAGTAAAATGGGATTCATCAAGCCGACAAACAGCACAGTCAAATATCTGATAATTCATCACATCCCTCAAGTCATTACACAGTCAACCCCCGATATACCGCCCACGCCGGTACAGAACGATTTTGGCGGTATAGAGAGTATGGCGGTATATCGGGGTTGTTTTACTATGTATTTGTATAGAGATTTACTTTGAGAAAACCTGGCGGTAGGCGGGGTGGCGGTATATGGGAGGGCAGTATATCGGGGGTTGACTGTATATCCCTATTTTGATACCTAATTCAATCTACTAAGTGTAAGTCGTATCAACACAAGGATAGGTCACAACTACGACGACTTTAGTTAGTTTAGTCATCGAAGTGATGATACCGAAACACAACCATTTCTATAGTTTCATAGGAGTAAAATAGTACATAAGTAAAATAGTACATAATGTAATTGATCTTGGAAGAATATGGTTTGTAAAATGTTGGCTCGAATGAAGACGCTTATGAATAGTTAGTTCAATTCGTCCTCGTATAGCGTTAATGACCTTGCAATGATTTATTAGGTCCTCGTTCTATAATTATTAATCGTGAAAAAAAAATATCAGTGCTGTCAATAAGGGATGGTTGAAGAGAGGGATGAGTGAGAGGAGTGGGAGGGCTGGATGAAATCAGTCAAGAGTTAATTATACGTCGTACATCAACTGTTGATTATAGTGTGATATTACGGCAATTAAACTAGAAGCAAACAGCTGAGTCCAACCATCAGAGATATTTGTCCTTTTATACCGGTGAGACCTAGAAAATAGCTGCAGAGATCAGTGTGTGGCAGTTACAGAGCTGCAATTTTATACCCATCGATCGTTGAGAATCTGGATACACATCAGGAAAACATTTCCAGCAGAGACCATTCCTCGTTTAACACATCGCCGCGAGGCAGAAAACAAGAAATAACATACATTTTCACAAGTACTCGGTTTTTTATATTTGAAAATATGTATAAAATTTTATTTACATAACATTTTACAAGATGTCTTCGTTGAATAAGATCAAATGAATAGTTTCTACAAGTTACTGAATTCAAGAATTTATGATTATATTAAAGTGTCTTAGTTACTGAAGTTGATGCATTCAGAGAGGGATAAATACATCGTTTATATTCACAATTATAGAGGTCTTTTGCTTTACCAGGTGACCAGGCCTAGTCGGGCAAACCATCGACTCTAGAGCCATGGGTCCATGGTCAAACACAATGAGTGATTCATACATATGACCATGGGCGTATAAACTATAATCTAGTTTATACGGCCATGATATGACAGACCATCGAAGTTTGTGAAACCTCTGATTTATTTTTGTATGACTAGTCTCCAGCACTGACGTACAGACAAACTGTGACGTCACGTATGCGAGACCCCTAGGACTTCTGGCACAAATCCAAAATCCAATGTAAAACGAAGTAGAGTCCATGGCTGAAAGCAATGCAATATGAATATGAACGGTGAATGTATTCACAATCACTTCGGGGAATTAACATCACTGTATTTTTCGTCCATCAGAATTTCTGAGAATTATCATTCAAAAAAGAGTGGTCGATATTTCAGAATATTCGGTCATATGAGGACAGTTTCCAAATTTGCGTTAGTTTATAATATTGAAAAATAGACTCGTAGAAATCTTGCGTGTGATCGATTACAAAATATCTTTATACAAATATACATGTTTCAATATACACAATGCATGTAATTACATTTTATCCTTATTCCCTCAAAAATGAATCATTCTGAAGTTCAGGATGCGTTACTACTAATGAACTACACTGCACTGCACTGTCTGTGCGCGTTACAATCTGATACTAACTGAAATACTCTTTATTATGCAATCACAAGTCACGTCATATATTAATTGATATATTCTGCACGATATATCTTAGTCTTATTGAGACTCAAAACTGAAAAAAATTCTCAAGGAAATCGTCGATATAAACAATCAAAGAGGCTGAATATAAGAAATAAATGCTTTATATACTTATGTACGTAATACAATGTTGTTCTTTACTTTGATTCATAAAACTTCCTTCTAACGAAATTGATTATTTCCAGTCTAAATTATTGAAGAATTATAGAAGCGAATATGAAGCTAAAGATAGGGATGGATGGATTATCCCTGATTATTGTTCATGTTGTAGAGACGCCTCATTTTTTCCTGCTCGGTCATCGTCTGAAAAATACAGAAATGACGACAAAAACAGAAAATTAATAAAGCTAAATTACCACCACATACAAAAGAACCAGGAAAGAACTCGTAATTGTGGTTCATAAATGTTTAAAATAGAAGGGAATTTACCGTTTGCTGTCCGGGACACAGAGGTAAAACACAATATCTTCTTTCTAAACGCGAATCGCAAGGCTGTCCACCCCATCGGTCTTTCTTGATGATTGATCTGGTTCGCTCTTGTATGTTGTCATCTCCACATGTTTGAGGACAAGGCGACCACTGAGACCATTCTCCTAATTCACAGTCTCTTGCTGCAATTGATAGACAGATACTGATAGCTGACGGCAATGTACTGTCATATCATAATTACACTAAAAGTTAGGATATCATACAATCAATATGATGCCATGATTCACTTGGCATTTCCATAGACGTCAATGATACACTTCTGATGTTCAATTACTGGTGGTTCCAGCTCGCTTTACGTAGAAATGCAGAACTTGGGCGTTATTTCCGATTTTTTGTTATATATACTTACGACATTTTGCCGCGTGCTTGCATCGCTTTCTTTGTACAAGTTTTTTCGGACACGGTTGTCCGCCTTCTTCAGCTTCTCGTTTAATCATCCTGGCGCGAGTGCTGTGACCTCGACCGCATGTCCGAGAACACGGTGACCATTCTGACCACTGAGTGACCATACAGTCAGCCGTATCCCCGGCCTGAATACCCGGTATACTGTTTATACTGTGGTCTGGAATTTGGCGCCTGCCTTGGCTTTCTAAATCTAGAATAAACAAAATGTAACATTGAAGAACAGTTTCACCAGTTAAAGATTTAGCAGATATTATTAGATTATGTATCATTATTCTTTATCCCAAACTACACGATGATAAAAAGGAAATGCCATTCAAGTCGATGTTAACCAGGAGAAGTTACAAACTTGTAACCATAAAACACGGCCCTGGCGCCATGGAAATGCATACAACCCTCAAAATCTGTTTTTATACACATATGCTGGTATCATCCATCCACATATCATTCACTAGTATTATAAGTGGTCAATTCAAATTCTCATTCTAACCCCAGGGGCGGATTTAGACTGTGTCGACCGTGTCGCCCGACACGGTCGGAATTCTAAAGTGCCTTTTTATTTTTTCTCTGTATCAAAATTTGCCGTTGTAACCACCCGAGATACACAATAGATATTTTTCCTAAATATAAAACCTATGTTTCTTGACTAAATGCCTCTCAGAGATGCTCAGAAAGCTCTAAAATGTTAGTAAAATCTAAAACATTTTGCTGATATGCCTTTCCGCCCTGAATTAAGAATATATGCCCTTTTTATTGGTCGACATGGTCACAACATGCCCCTGGATCCACCCCTGAACCCGGGCACCGACCGACCACGATCTTCGTTTTAAAACAACACTTACGTCTTTTTAACTCGGCGCAATCTCTTTCGCACTTCTCTTCTGTTTCAAAACGATTACCATTTCCACGACAACCTCCATAATGGAACGGTATGCATTTTCTCATCGTTGTTTCGAAGTAATACCTCAGGAAACTGCCTCTACACGGCCCTACATCCTTCGGTAATTGACAGGCGGCTGAAAAATGAAACAGCACTCGATATGTAAATACGCGCAAATCTGAGTATCGAATTTGACTCTATCGTTCGAACGAAAACAATAGTTACCTGAAAAGTTTTTGACAGCTCCTTCACGAGAACAGTCATCGATTCGACCCGTACAAGTTTCTCTCTGATGCAGATCGCGTGAACAATCGCGTCCTTCGAGTCGTCGGATATAGAATCTCTGTCGTTCTCTGATACCTTCACCGCAAGTGACGCTACACGGGGACCACTCGGACCAGGCGGATACCGCGCATTCCTCGCTGTAATCGCATTCATTTTCTATTCCTAAACAATTCTCTTTCTCCATTAATGCTATGTTACACATGTTTGGATTGATTCCTGTAATTAACGATCGTTTTCTGACCATCATTCCAACTCCACAGGTTACGCTGCAAGCTGACCAATCCGACCAATCAGATACTGCGCATTTACCTGAAAATAGTACAATTTTTACGTTGAAGAACAGTTTCAAAGCTTCAATAGAGAATATCGACAAAAACATCATTATGAGCTGGTATGTACATTTTTCACTTTTTTCAATACTAAGTATTGGTAAAAATGACATTATGAGCTAGTTCGTACATTTTTGTTTTTTTTTTTCAATACAAAGTATTGGTAAAATTGTCATTGTGAGCTGGTATGTATATTTTTGCTTTTTTCAATACAAAGTATTGGTAAAAATGTCATTGTGAGCTGGTATGTATATTTTTGCTTTTTTCAATACAAAGTATTGGTAAAAATGTCATTGTGAGCTGGTATGTATATTTTTGCTTTTTTCAATACAAAGTATTGGTAAAAATGTTATTGTGAGCCGTCATTTTTGATTAGATATTCAAAACAATACGCGTGTCACCATAATACTCTGACTAAGAGTATTGTCGAGGTGAAACTAACCCATCATTAACTTCTTCTTGGCCATGTCCTCGGAAAGATCAGATCCTTGAGTAAATCGTTCATCAGTTAAAGTATCACGCACGCATTCGTCATCGCTGTACGGATCTAAACGCCTTAGAAATATCGTAGCCATCGGTTTTATCGGTTCGGGAGAATGGAACGGCGACCTCCAATCATCAGGAAACCTGTTCGTTATTTTGTGGATTTTCTCTTGCGGTTGAGTTTTCCAATTATCCGACTAAAAAAAAGATATCCATTCGTTCGAAAAGGTCAAGTGTTTGATATCGATACCTTTTTTCGAATCGGTACCAAAGTTACTACGATATTCTGTTATTGTTTACGAGGATCTTTAATCAAATAAAAAAACAATACAATGGAATGTAGACCTATTGATCTTATATCCTGTAAATGTCTGTTGATTTGATGGAAGATTGATGATAAAGTACTATCTATTTCTGTGTCAATTTTTATAATTCATTTGCTTGTTTGTTCAGAAGCTCTAGATCATCGAAATAATACAAACACGAATGGCAAAAATTAATTTCTTTTTTTTCTCTTACAGCTCTGTCCTTTAGTGGGACCATCAATTTAGGGTTTTGTCAATTGAACGAATTTTGATTGTGAGACCAGACATTGAATCGACAATCTGAGATCGAAGATCGAATGGCGGATAAGTTGAATAATGACGCTGACACTCAACAGATAATCATCATCTATTCTCTAGCGTACCCGATAAGATATTCCGCTGTCTGTACCAGCATCCCACGGGTACAATTCAATTCTCTGATCACCAGCCCACTTACAGTCAGGCGTACACAAGTTTAATCCGCTAATACCTGCATGAAAAAGAGAACATCATTGAAGTAACTGAACAAGTCGTGCAAACCATTCATTTTCAAGAACTGTCACGGTTTTAAAAACGTACCGACACACCAGTCAGGACTGGGTCCTATCATTGACAATAATGATAGTAGATTGTGAGTGCGATTAACAGTGAATCGAGCCCAGCGAATTTGATTCAGATTCACCCAGATTCCCGGCGTCATTATAACCGTCCTTACACGATTTCCCTGCAAAATCAAAGCATATCGATGTAGTCATCCATCACGTGGTTTCGATGCTGAAATACGTAGAAAACCCGCCACTTTTTTACGGAAGAAACTACGTCAAGGACACCTGCAGCGGGAGACATTGATTTGGCGTCTTTTAAGACACATTTGGGAATAATTAACAGCTGAGCCATACAGTATTTTACCTGAGGCTGCTATCAGTAAACGACGACCAGTATGTAAATAGACTCTAAATGTACACATTACTTTACAATACAATACAATATTAAACATAATAGAAAAAGTGCATTACATGATTAGGACATTAAGTACATCGTTATTTTTTCAAATGACTGAATAGTTCACAACATTCCGCCAAAGGATATCATAATTTTGTCATAAATGACAGAATGATTTAGAGTTTTCCTCTGTCATAAGCGACGGTCACACGAGGAGATTCTGGGCTTACGAAGCACCGTATTTCTGTGGTGCCGAATTTGTCGGAATATCGTGCGTACAGAGCACGTGATTAAAGCCCGCTTTAGTTATGCCGATATTGAGAGTGATTTCAAGATGGCATTTCCATTTTCTTGTATATATTTTCCATTCAAAATCCATTCTTAACCTATTCTCCAGTCTTCCGAATAGCAGCTTGAATTGCCAGTATATTTGGTGTTACAACTGTAGCTAACGTGAGTGAAATAGACGCGACTTACATGAGCTTTGATTTCTTGTTCCAATGTTCTCGGATAACCGAATTCACAAACATCTTTTACGCCTTTTGTAGCGATACCGCCGTATTTCCAGATCGTGTAATCTTTACTGTGCGAGGCCCCGACTATATGAGACCAATGTAACAAATGCCTGGCTGTAAAATAAGATTAGTTTTACCATTTAGATTTAGGAAAAGATGAAGACTTTTGCGATAAGATTTATTTTCGGCCTAATGCGAATACGATATAAGAAACCACGTAGCCCTCTTGGCTGGGAATATTCCATCTTTTAAAAAGCTTTTACCTATTCTGTGGCATATATTTTCGCTATTAAGACCTGACGTTAAGAGCCATATTTCATTATGATCGTTAGCGTTTCATTAGTGCAACAGGAAGTTGACAATAAGAGCTTTTTATCGGTGAGATTGAGAGAGGCTCATCTGAGTGTGAGGGGCGCCAAATGTAAATAAATATCTAGCCTTTTCATAAAGAAACCAGCACTTTGTATGCAGTAAGGGACGAACTACTACAAACAAGAGCTCGTCGCAGGTAATAAAGACATGTTCCGCTAGCAGTCACAAGACCCGACTATCTGTGAGACACAGTGACAGGTTTTTAAGTAAATTATGCTGCATTGCTTGTCAAGAAAGACACGGTGGTTTTCATGATAAGCCATTATTAGTATCCGCCTGTTAGCTGCAGGCTGCTGGAAGGAGATCTGGTACTTTTGGACATTTCAACGAATTTCTGAAAGTTGATTTGATTTGGAAATGATCAAGGATGTTGATATGAACTTACCGGTTGGAAAGTCCTTAGGATGGGTATAACGTGACCAGTTACCATTAAACGTCATGTGATATTTAGCCACTCCACAAGCGCAACAATCTGTATTCGTACTGGTGTCGAATTCGCCATCAGAACCAGCTTGAAAAGGAAGTAAAGAAATATATGTTAACACCGTAGCTAAAAGGAATAGACTCTTAGAAAATCAGATCTATATATCGCATTAACTTACTGTCTTCGCACACTGTCTTAGTTAAAGCGCCGTCATCTTTAAACCAAACGTCCTGATATTGAACGACTGTCGCTCTGAAATTACATCAATCCTATATATTTCAGGATGAATTCATACCAACTTATTGCTTACACGAGTCAAATGATTTCAAGTATGGAATGAAAGCGTAGTCACTGTCGTATCAGGGATGAGACACGCTGCCTCTTCTATTCGATGAGGGTTTTAGAGTTTTGGCTCAATACTATATTGAAGAATGTCGACGATAGAATGTTTAGGTATTTTTTAGAAAGTTTTGTTTATGTATAGGGATAATATCTAGAAAATTGGTGCGTTAGATATTTGGAAGAGGCACTGAGGCAATCGGTACATCGTTCTAAACACAATCACACACTTATCACATTATAGAATTTAGCTTCCACGGTAGAATAATTCGATTTCTCTACGACCGCGACGATGGAAGAACGCTCGAGTTGATGCTTAAAGAAAATTAGTAATTTCCTCAGCCGTTCAGTAGGCATTGGCTCTAGATAAACAACAAAGATATTGAAATATTGAATGATTAATGATAAGCGACAGATTTCCTGATGAAATATCAACTGTTTGTCATCTTAACGTCAACGTTAATAGAACTGATATTTCTCTCTGAAGCCACAGGTTTAACGTTTTTCTATCGAACAGATTGACAAATATTTGTTCCACTCGGCGCTGATTTCATTAGAACAGAAACGAAATTCAAACACGATGCTTGTGCCTCTATAGACTATTCAAATACAATCTCTTGAAATGCTTGTTGATTAACCGTCAGAAATATAGAGACTTTTCATCGCTGACAAAAGCAGGCAGACACGTAGTTTTTAGTGCGTCGTTTTTTTTCTGCTTATCTTTGATAGCCAGTAACACGACTTACACTGCAGATAAAACCAACAAGGAAATCAACAGGAAATGCTATATATCTATAATGCGACCACTATTATACAGAGAAATCTGATAATAGTTGTTATGCAAGGGTTTTTAATAGACGGTTAAAATGGCGGGAACATTTTTACCGCGCAATTTATCATTTCATATTGAAAATGCAATCATCGGCTTTCATCGAAACACTTCACGTCAACGAGATTCTTTTTTAATTCAGCCACGCTGGAGGATAAACGCCGCACGATGCTATTTCACGGCCATGTATATTTTATGGATCTCGACAACATTTCAGCAATAATTTACGTGAACGCCACGAATACGGCTAATGTTACTCAGGTACATGCATAGTTTAGTTGTGGAATCGGATATTTTTTTCAAATATCGAATTTTCATCGGAAAACGTTAGCTAAACCGGGGTCCAAACTGATGAATCATTTGGTTTGAAGTGATAAAACACGTTTTTCAGTGTTGAATTGCAGTTTCAACAAATACCGACGCGGCATAAATCAATTGCATTTCTGAGTCCACACAGATACCCGAGAATAAACGACATTGTGATCAGCGAACGGCTTAAAAATAAAAACCTATCTAAGCGTTAGATCTGTGAGAACAGGTGAGATAAATTGAGTGGAAAATCATAACGGAAATCTCGAATGATATCATTCACATCGCAGAGCACACTAACCATTGCTGTTCACGAACAGAACGGGTTTTTCTAGAACACATGCACTAGGTGCAGTAACCGACTGAGCGAATTTCCACTTTACTGGGCACGATATACCACGTGGTATTTACCAGGGTCCGTACACACCAAGGGCGAACTTCGGTTATCGGAGTTAGTCGACTATAGTCGAACTAAATGAAACCGAATGTCCGTTAGTCGGAACTACTATATTCCGGAAATAATTCGGAAATTAATCGCATTCGGTTATTAGCTCCGACCACTAGTCGACTAGATACGAAACCGAATTTGCCAAAGGCTAGCGGCGTAGCTCAATACCAATACATCAATCGCCGCTCTGAATGATGATATAATCTTTCTACAAATGTTAAGAGTCAGAAATAAGAGACGGACGAGTGAAAATGATCCGTTCTTTGATTCGTTTAAATCAAACGTCTTTAAGTCAATGAATTCACAATGGGTACCAACTCATCGATCCTCCATCGCTACTATCATCGACTACATTTCTGGGGTATGTTTCAACATCGAATCCGACGATAAACAGTTGTTTGACGGAACCCACGGCCGCAACGATCGATCATTATTTACCCAGAACAGGAAAGCTTGAAAAAATGATAAATAATCTCTCAAGATCGTTACAAGATAAAAACCATATGAAACAAATCAATAAAGCCATGATTCAGTATCAGTTCAAATCCATCCTCGCTTACCGGGGCTTGGTTGCCCGGTCTATTACACCGCCTAGAATTGTGGAGATGTGGCAATCCCTTGCAAGCGAGGACGATCAAATCTAGCGAGATCACGAATGTCAATGAAAGGCGGCATCAGGATTGCACGATAATATCTATAATGTTTATAGGATGTAATAGCTTACCTGAATTCGACACATCCTGAGCCGGCAGGGGGCGCTGTCCACAGTACGCTGATACCCGGCTTAAACTGGGTAATGTACGTGTGAGTGACCACATGCGGACACTGGTCGTGGAACTTGGTGAGTGGAGGGCTTGAAAAAAGCTGAAATCATTAAAAAAATAACGCCATGAATCATACAACAAAGGAAATATCAAAGGAACAGTTAAAAATGATAACCAGTAATACCCCGGGAATTGCATTATGTATCTTTAATCCGCAGATTGTCTTGATTCTAGTCAATCGGTGTCATCTTCAAAGTCTTTCTCGAATATCAGATGAATCTCTCAAAAACACGAGTAACGAGATAACTCGTATAACGTCATCGCTTGTATAAGTATTTGTTCAATAGTTCGTCTCGATAAACCGATTGTGTTGCGGGGATTCTGAATCAATCCCGGAATTTACTGTAGCCGAGATGTGACTCAACAAAAATCTCAGGTAGACAATTACAAGTTTTTAAGCAACGCGATCCGATGTATGGGGGAGAAAGAGAGAGACATTGTAAACCGCACAGTGACTCAACCCTCCGAACCGTGAAGTCATAGAAATCCGTTCTTCATTGTTTTACCTTCTCGTTCCATTGACCAGTTATTGGTAACAGTATCGATCATTTATAAAGAATCGACCGGTAATTAGGGAGCACCTCCTTCTCGGCTCGGCAATGTCTTTTGTATTACTCGGTGTTGTGTATGAACTTAGATTATAAATCCATACGTTGCCATCAGATTATAAAAGGCCAGCGTCTGAAATTAGCCAAATGCGCTAACTTCTAAAAGCCTGGATTTATCGACGAAATCTATTGAGTTATTTTGTAAAAACTCGCACGGACACACGTCCTAGTGATTCCTGTATTATATACTGCTATTGTCAGTTGATGCCTTATTGAGAAAAAATGTTCCAAACGTAATGCTTTAATTGATAATGGCATATCTCCATTACGGGCGCAGGAATTCCTGAGTTAACGCTGATCAGAAAGCATAAAGCTTCAGAGATGTGATGAAAAAACGCACGAAATGAGAGAAGAGACGAGTACAATGTTACAGTGAATATTCAGGTGGTGCGCGAAATATGTCGCCTCTTGAAGCGATTTCTGAAACAATGTGAAAAATGTTTCTCCGATTCACGCGAATCGTGACTCAAAAGTGAATGAAATCAATAGTGACAAAATTATAGCTAAAAGGAATTCGAAAGATGATTAAATGGGACGAATCGATGGGCAGAAGAAACTATTGTTCTGATGAGTTGTTGTTGTCCAGGTGGTTTAATACCCAGGGATATTGTCACTGTAACTTCCTCGTAGACTGATTAATACACACCTGAGTGAACACACACACTGTTCTGTCGCCCTCAGTGTCATTTACATCTAAATCAATATCTCACTGGACTCACTGGGTAAATCATCTTCATTATCATCGTCATTGTCACCTTCGAACGTCGCTAGATCTTCGTCAACATCGTCAGTTTTATCAACATCGCATTCCGCAAACGCGGTGCGTCCAAAACAAACTGACAAAATGCAGGGGTCCCAAATCTATATATACATCATGAACATCTTATATCTTGAAGTAAAATCCAATACTAACTCGCCCTTCAACCCGAAAAGTGAACTAGAACAAACCGAAAATCAGGAAAATGGTAATAGATTGAATTAGATTTGAAGATAACGACTATAGAATTGATGTAAACATATAAGTAGACTGTTTCTAACTATATCGTCAAATCATTTTGAATTTTTCTTTTCATGCGATATGGATATTGAGTAACCAGTAAATCAGAACTACATGTCGGTAGGATTGAGGTTATCCTCGTGTCACCCCCGGGTCGTCGGCGTCGCCAGATCGATTGCCCCAACTATGCCGGAGGTCCGGAATCGAACCTTGTGACCTAGCATTCACCTAGACCACGTCAATGCACGCACATCGCGAGACATAAGGAAGAGAATAAGTCGAGACCAATCCCAACGGCTTGACTACTGCTTCAAAATCTTCTATCGACAAGACATCATAATATATTACATCACAAAAAAAGGTTCAGATGTTTTTTATGATTCGTTTTCATCAAATATATATGGTAATCATTGAACATAGTGTAAGTGTTTCGGAGCTTTATACAGCTTCTTCTATATATCATCAAGAGTAGCGCTATTATACTCGACATTTGCTGAGTTCAGTAGAAAATCCAATAATCTTTCAATATATACACGTCTCCTATCAGCAACTCCTCAATAAAGAACATGTCTCGACTTCATATTTCTGTTTATTACATTCATCGTCAGTAAATCTGGTAATATAACCTTCTTATTGAATTCTTATCAGTAAATCAATGATGAGCCCGGAGAAGACCATTTCAGCAGATTTTACCTTTTTACCGAGTTAAATATCTATTCTTTTGTGAATGTGTCAAGAGCACTAAATCTATTTCCGTCAGTGACTGGCGGAGAGAGTGAGTGAGAGTGAGAGAGAGCGAGGCCTGCAATCTGAAATATCACATGAATCGCGTTTCCGCTATTGTCAAGAACAAGTTGTTCTGGAGCTGAATGAAAAATCTATCAGTACTTTATCATTTTGATACAATAGACCTGCGGATATTTGCAGAGCAAACATGGCCCGTGCAACAGTTGATTTGCGACATGCTATGAATGTAAATGAAGCAATTTCGGAGACTGGCGAACGTGATAAACCAAGGTTTATCCGGTTTATCCTCTTTATCTTACCATCATGATTGAACGCGAGTTATTTTGTGATTTGTTTGTCGTCCATATGAAAAACTACCAACAAAATCATGACCAAACTCGGAACAAGTTGATTTCTGTAAACGTGAGCACGCCATAAAAAGAAAAATACCCAAGTCATTTATATAGATATGATAAACAAACAAAGAGGATAAAATCGGAAAGCACATCAATAATTCATTTCGAATCAGAGTTAAAGGATGGATAGATAGACACGTCCAATGGCTTCGTGGGTTCCAAATCGCTAGCAAATTCCATTCTGTTTCTACTGTTAAGGTAGGAATTTAATTCATATATTGCATATACTAAATATTCATAAATCAATTACAATAAGCAATTCTCTATTCCCTTCGGAAATGAATGAAATCGTAACTAATTCAATTTACTCGTATTCACTTCGTATATACGAGCATCAGTACAAAGTGAATTCGTTCTCTCTCGTCCGTGCCTGCCTCCTGCCATCATACACCGACAATCGACCGTTTACTCTATCTTTTACATACATACACATAATCTAATCTCACCAGATTATCCTAATACCAATAAAATGTAATCATATGCCATTTAGCTAAGTACCGCACACTGCCGCTATACTAGACACTCATCACCTTCAAGCTTCCACTCTAAGATTTCGGCTTAACGTCTTCTTGATAAGGGATTTATAATGATACAACTCTATCACTTAATGGCGCATCAATAGCCCCCACTTAGTTACCATGAACTCGCAGGGTCATCAGATGAACTTTATAAACTGATTTGTAAACGACGTAACCTATTCTTGTAAATGGAAATGTTGTACGGCATTATACAAGCGTTTATTTTTTGGTGGGATTGAAAGACATTTGATGCTTGTCTTGTGGTGGTGGTGTGTGTTATTCTATCCAAGTCGTCATTCTTCCCTCTAGACAGTTGTACAATTCACATTCAGTAAAAATGAGGCGTCTGAACAATTCGCAGGAATGAGGCAGTACAGCAACCTTTTATCACCCTGGTATTTGAAGCTTATAGTATATAAGTTACGACACCGGTTCATATCATGAATTCCAGATTGATATCAGAGAAATGAAAACATTATTCGCAATACGTGAATGTTATTCCATAACACAACTCATTAAGCTCATTATAGAGCCGTATTAAAATAACATCAAACATCATTAGATTGTTTAGAGAAATGTCAGACATCCATTTTCATTGCTTCATATATACGTATATATGTAGAGAGTCTCAGGCCAATCACAATGTATATTGATGATAATATCAATGAAATCGGGACAGAAGTAGTTTTCTAAATATTTCGAGAAGTAAATTGACATTTTTAGACATATCAACACTCCATACTATTTAAAGGTGTTGCATGTGTTTTAAATTGAACACAGTTCTGGATACAGGCAGGTAGGTGGTCTATCTCATCTGCTACAAGAATGTGGCATGTTAAGTTAATTAACTAACAGATTACGGTGGATGTTCCGAACATCAGGTGACACATGCCACAGGTGTATTCTCATTAAAATAATCACGTTTTAATGTTTGACTCGTGTTTTAAAAAAAAAACAGCACATTTTCAACAGATGCCTCGCGGATAACTGGAGACTTTGTTATCGGGTTAGATTTCGCTCGGTTTTCTTTACCACACCTTGAAGTACTTTTTGAATTAGAATAATGTTATTACTAGAACGCACGGGGATCTGGACGTTCATTTACGAACGAAAGTAGCGTGTTTATTTCAGATTAAAACACGGCATCTTCAATGTGACATGAACCGAATGAAAGTAACAGATTACCGGTGATGTGTTTTTTAGTATTTGACACTCAGTAGCTCTTCGCCTTGAAACTGACTGCTAACACGCTATGATAAACTATATTATACCTGAGCACACCATCTCAAAACACTAGCTATCAAGGGTGAATCTATTTTGCATGTTTACTTTCGTGAAAATTTAATCAGCGTCATTTATTTCGCTCGTTAATCAGAGGGAGCTCTATCTCTATCAGTCCTCTGATATTGCACACGCATGAAGAGGACATGCAGAAGTATACTTCATCACAGTTTATGAGGCCATAACGCCATGAGTAAGAAGAACGTGGTGATAAGAACACGAAGCCGTACACGGACAATGGGAAGAAGATTAAGGATGCAAAGGACAACTCGCGTTTCATCTTTGTTTCAGTTGTATTTTCCATTCTCAGATCTCCTCGATTAATTTCAATTTGACCTCAACATCTCTGACGAACGTGAACAGAGAATTGACCCGGGGTGACTGCTGGAAATACAGCGTGGGTGATACATCATCTTAATATGATTGGCGCTCCTTCGGGAGACATAAATAAAAAGCATGAAGACAACAAAAAATATTGGACATTGTCCAAATGAAGGTGTCTTCCACATCATACCACCGTTGAGAGATGATAGGCGGGGGATTCCTGTGGGTCTCAGAATGCTCAGTTCCCAATCATTGTCGATTAGCTGTGCATAACTTTTTTTCAGTGAATTCCAATGTTTATCGTAGTTTATAACAACTGTTTTACTGCAAGATACACTAGAATTCAGGTAAACAAGACGTACCCATTGCATAATATCAGCAAAACCCTTGGAATTCTATAAACACTATAGATATCGGCACTCAAGTACAATAAACAGACACTGTTGTACTGCTGTACCACTGCAAAAAGTTCGTTTTACTTGTTATTCGCTCGTTGAGTCATAATTAGTTATAGTTGGAAACCAGGTGTTTGTTATCACAATTTAGGTTTTTCAATTGAATTCATCAGACTTGGAATGGTTTGAACTGATATTTTCTGATACTCTGTCTATGTCGTCTATTCTCCCAAAGTCTTATACGCCACGACGCCAGCACGAAACTAGCTATTGATATTCTGACCTTTAGTGGCATTCTGGTTATCCGGAAACATAAGACTGCGCTAGGTGCTTCTGGAACCCAAAATAATTGGCATGTCGTTTCCGCAATTAATTAGATTACCATGAGTACTCCCGGTAAATCAAATAGCTTCCATTCTCTGCCTTGTTGCTCGTATTGTCAATGGCAACTTATTCTTTTTCACACGTGTCAGTTTCTATGTAGTATAATGACGACGTCCAGATTCATAGACTGTCTGAAATGTACATTACCGTCCCCTCCCCTGAGAACATCAACCACTCCGCACATATCACTGTCCAGTCTCTCCAGTTTATGATAGACATTATCGCATGATCTGTTGCCCTATTCCGTGGGAAATACAGTAAATCATGAAGATGGCGAGTCACTATCTCCATGAGTTTACGTAAATTCGAAGAATATCACTTCAAAGGCGAAAATGTTCGGTTGATATTTTTGTCAAAGTTCCCTTTGCTTCCACTGCAGAAAAAGGCGCTTTTTGGTAAAAAGTAACTATATCAGATCAAAGAAATGGAAACGGAGATATTTCATCATGATTCTCTGTACGTGATGCCTTCAACCCTGTTGGCAAATTGTCACCAGAAGAACTCAAGTGTTATGAAGAGTGTCTCCCGTATAAAAAATAATCAACATTACGGCCACAGGGCTGAATAATACACTTCCCCCGCACCAACACGGTCACATTATACAAAGCTAATAAGAAAATAAAGCTAAAGGTTGTATAGAAAACAGAAATTGCGAAAATATTGAATTATAAGCCGCATCCGAACATTGAATAACAAAAGGTTTATGAAAGAGTTCATCAGCTCTCATTGTAACTGTCTATCACCACCAGCACGGTGTCCTATGACTTCAGTAAGTCATTACATGTACTAACTAATCACCTAATTAATGATATATAGCGAATACCAAACATCAAGGCTACAGTAATTAGGTGTAGAGGGAGAGCGTGGCAAAATGACTTAATTATCACACATCAACTATAGACACTGTTATACCAACGCAATCCACGTCATTTTTCAACCCACAAACTTGGCACTAGAACCCGGAAACCTCTGAATGGTTATGGAAATGGTAAAAAGATCGGAACGCGCTATAGAGCTGTTGTGTTGTGTTTCGACTGCTGATTTAGAATCAGTTTAATTGCGATCGGAAACTCGCAACCTTATTATTTTAATGGCATCGTAATATATCGATCGTAACAAAGTTCATGACAACGCGGGTATTACATAGAAACGCCATTATCACGGTGTTAGACAAGGCGAAAAACAAGCATCATGCAGAATTTTTCCTATTATATGAAGCCATTAACAAACACCATTAGACTAACACGAACAACAACTATCGATTGTACTGGTATCAAAGATTATCAGATCAAAATAAATGTTCATTCGACACACAGGAAATCATCCTTTTATTTATGAAAGATTCTAGGTGAGACTTCGCCGGAACTTATTTCTGTTGTGAAAGAAAGGTTTTCAACGAAATAATGGTGAAGTTTTCAGGCCAGGTTCGTGCTCATGAAGTTCACCAATATATAACGGAAATTAATTTCGATTTGCGAAATATATTTTGATTTACCCATTGCAGCGTGTTTGATAAAGAACAAACAGTAGGATCGTGGGAAACGGACAGTATGGGTTGGTAGATACGCGATTATCAAATTTCTTTGATATTCCTGTTCGTCGAGTGGCGACAAAAACGAAAACATTAATTGCTTTTCGACATCAATGGCGAGGTCCACTTTTCAAAGACAAGTAGATGACATAGCGGAACGAATGTCGGTCTAGCGGGATGAAGGGTATAATGATATGACTGGAGGGCTGCTTGATTAGTGCTGTGTCTCTGTCTAATTAATTTAACAATAGGCTAAGTAAGAATAAGCCCGAGGCTTACCGAATCAATAGATGTGGCATTTCTGCGTCATACCGTCATTACGACATACTCGTTTTCCGAGCTATTAACGGAATCTTTGACAGCGCGTAACGTCTTTCAGTCGGGATTTCTCTGATGTCATAAAACACACACAGAGAACGAAAGGAGAGGCGTTTTTTATTCGATAGAAGATTAGAACGTGTAGTTAATTGAATGTCCGTCGATAACGCGCAATATTGAACGACTGACGACTGAAAACAATGGCTAATTAAAGAATCTGATGAGTTTCTTCGACTTATCGCGAGCAATTACGAGATACCGTTGAGCTGATGGAACATACGTGGCAATAACAATCAGGACTTAGTCTGAAAGGCTATTACGTGGAATTGGATAGAACTACATGTACAATAATCCCATTGTTTGGTGTTGCCGAATCATTTTGTCGATCTATAGCTGGAAAAAAGCATTTCCTCTCAGGATATGCCGGGATCATTCAGTTGCCATTTTCACTAGTGTCCATTCATCGCAAACCTTCGATAATACCCTTCAAGAGTCTCTCGTATCCTTCTACGTCCGTTTTTTCAGAAGAACACATTCACGAATTGCTCGAATGACGATAGGGGCAAAGGACAAAGAGAATGATAATATCATTACAATAGATATTGTTACATCAAAGATGGATCAATGCAATCTCCTCGGGGATTGTCATCTTCTGCAATCCATCGACACTGACCTCTGCGTGTCTGTAGCCTGCAGCATCCACCAAATCCATCTTCAGATCTCCCACTCTCGTCACCTTTACATCTACCATCATCAATTCTCTTGCGCAATAGTTTGATGTGTATCATCACCGTCTTTCAAAAAAAAAACTTTTGCTTGGATGAAAATGTCTTTTCCGCATTAAGAGATAATGTTTCTATATCCGAACCATTACTACACTTCCCACAATTCACCCCGCCCGGTGTGACGTCACGAGTAACTGGTCAGATTAAGTCGTAGATCCGCTACACCGAGTTGGTTAAGGTCTTCAGTTTAGGTCATCTCAGCTAAGGCTTCGAATCCTCGCTTCCCGGATTTACACACACCAATACAACCATCAAATAACAAACCGCATCGCAGACGATTTCACTGAGCATTTTCCTATTGATTTTTCATTTAATTTCAAAGAAAACTATTGAACTCCATTTTCTCGACGAAACTATCTATTTCTCCCTCCCTTTAAGGCAGCGGTATTCGAGATTTCCGCATTCGGTGAGGTCAGCTTCAGCTGAGAAAATTTACAGTTGAATTGATGATATCTAATCACGATAGACGTGCATCAGACATGACCAATTATTGAGATCGGAAATGACAGCGTCAAATGGCTCGTATGTGGAAGGAGAGACACTTTGACGAGGAGTCGGTTAAACGGCTCTTGTTTTATCAATCAGATTCAGGTAACCGAGGATACGTCGAACAAAGAGAACACAGATGTTTCAATCGAACAATGTTACGCTTCATTGATCACATTATTGGAACAATGATTCTGGGAAAGTCAAGCGTTCCACAGTTACTGATTACATCGTCTGTGTAAACCCTCTTTATTCGCGTTGTCTCTGATGATAATGTATTGAACGGCTTCTACGTGAGTGAATAATTCTAAAATTCGCAACCGGGCGACCTGTCTCATAGGGTAGAGATCACATTCCCTACGATTAGTAAGCGATTTTACCCTAAAGCCGATCACATCTCGGTCACAATAGAACATAATTACTATAAATCGTAGCGACATACCCGCAAAGATGTTCGATGCAATGAACTTTAAACGCGGCATCAAAAGGTATTACTACAGTAGGGGTTCATACGATTAGGAAATTGTTTTTTCTTGGTGAGTCAAATTCATTTTCTCTGCCTCTCTCTACATCAGGATGATTAGCTTTAGTTTGAGTAGGGCGGATGAGAGTCAAAGAGCGGAGGTGCACGGATGACGAGGATGATGTGTTCTCAACTAATATTCCATTGAAGGAAACTTCCCATATATCCTGATAATTGGCTTAAGTCGAGACTCATAAATTTAATTCCATTTACTGATGAATCATCGCTGATATCTTGTTTTCATAACGAATGATTATTTCGCATAACAATCGTAAAAGACCCAGATGTAAATACGGGAAATTTATTCGACTGAAATCGACTGAGTTCGTGTAGAAATGCTCAAAGTTCGTATGAATGTCATTTCGACAATAAATGAACAAGAAGTTAATTCAATCAATTGATTCTCTTGTTTCCCGTCACACGTTTAACTGAGGGGTTTGATGCATTTCAAATTCCGAGAATAAAACCACGCATCGAAAATAACGTAAATTCATACGACGCCTTCCGAATCTTACCTGAAATGTTCCCAATGAATTGGTCTCATCTACAGCATGTTGAGGCACAGCGACCAAATAGAACCCGGCAAATTTCTGTTGTAATCGAGCCGTTCCGTTCAACGTGACTGAAAAACAGTACGAAAATTGAAACCGATGTTATTGACAGCAGATTACACGCAAGAAAAATTGATATCCCTGAAAGAAAGAAACATTGATCACATCGAATCGAACATTGGATACTGACATCTGATATAGCTATTTGAAACGGAGAAGGCCTTCGGGCTGCGCAGAACGAATGGTTTAAACTTATTAATGAGAAACAATTTAATTTCACATGGTTCACTTCTTTTGTTGCGGAATTAAAACAATGCTTTTATCTCAGTGTAACTTCAGACGTCGAAGCCCGAGGCACAACATAGGAACAGCAGCGGTGTGATTATCGTATTCAGATCTAAGACGGTGGTGGTTTCCATTCGTTTTAGAATCCATGATTGAATAAAAGCATTTTATGCAGAGAGACTCGAAACTGATCCTCTTTAGGTTCTGAACTTATTCGAATTGCAAACAAACATAAATAACGAACATATCGTCGACACAAAAGAATCTTGGTAAAATCTTTGCGAACAATATCCGCTCGAAGATACAATACCGACCACTTGGATAAATCGTTTTCTCGGAGTCTCCCATTATTTGTCATTGAATTGAAATTATTTCTAGTGACCGATAATCGTTCAAAAAGCGATTCTTAGGAGATTCTGTCTATCGCAAAAATTAGGAAACGCTTGATACTTCGAATAATACCTGAAAACAGTGGGAGACATTTTGATTTGGATAACAAGACCAATTTTTCTGCGGACTCATTGGTCTTATTGATAAATATCTGTGGGCAGTCCGACTGTATCGAAGGTGAATCCAATTAGGGACAAGAAACAGATGTTTTAATAAAAAGGTCATTTTTGTGTTGATCTCAAAAGAATTGCTGCCAGGGTCAATAGATTTATTGTAATGAAGAATGTAGGTCCGGCCCTGCAGGTTTAGACAGACTTACCGCTGCGATTAAACAGCTGTCTACTACCACTGAATATAAATCCAAAGCACGGGGTCCCTACCTTATAGACCTATACTGCTGTTTCCAAATTATAATCTGAGAACTGATATCGTGCTAGATTTTTGTAATTTGATTAGTAATGATTCCAGGATTCCCCAAGATTGATGGAGGTGAAGGTAATATGATAGCTGTACCTATATCCTGTAAGAGAGTGACATAAGTCAACAACTGTTGAAAGACGTATAGGTATGTTTAATATACCGCCAACTAATTAGATTAAGTTGGTTACTCATTATCTGTAAGTTACTTTACTCCACCACCGTCAAATATCAGCAATTCAGGTGAATTCATGGTATACACATGTTTATAAACAGCCTTGTCTTACGAGTAAAAGAAAAGGTGAGAGAGAACGAGGCCCTATATCCCGAGGTTTACAGCACGGGCGATGCAAGATATTTCTCATTTCGGACAGAAAATGTAGCTTAAACCAGTGGCAGTCAGTCTAATCACGAACTGTAGACAGTCGACAACAACTTATCAGATATTTCCTCAATCAGGACAAACAGAATATCCAGTTGTACCGTAGCTCAATCAAGAATAGGAACTGGTTCCGTATGCAACTCCGCATCTTTATGTGCGATGTTCCCAAGATTGGACATCAAAGCCAGTTGCGAGGGAAACTTGTTGACGATGAAAAGGCTTTTGAAGACTGCAAGCAAGACAGAAATACTAGAATACTGATTATTCCGAAATTGGATCTTATCATATGCAACTATAACCAATACTCACGACTTGTAAGCTCTTCTGCCAACTACATTTCAAGGCGTATATTGTTTCAATAACGCGAGGGTGAAGTAAGTTAACAAAGAAATACACGTGTATCTCGCAGGATGAACCCAGAGTTTTTGAAGTTTCAGGTTTCTTAGATTCAACATTTTTCCAATATTTCATTGAAAATCAATTCTATTAGAAGCAAGACTTCGTTCGCTCGACTCCAGCTAAAGCTACAGTGAACGAGATGGAGACGTTGGTGCTTCAGGCGAGGATAAACAACATTCACGGTTTAAACAGCTGTTTTCTTTCTGTATTTTGCGCTATTTTTTTCTGAGGTTTTCCCTGTTTTAACTCAATGAGCGCGGTTTATCCACCGAGTAAATAGCCATTAACAATCAAGGGTTAATTCAATATAGATTCCATTTACGTTTACTCCTAGTTGTAGTAGAATATCGGATAACCGGTGATTATCAATGAAAATCAAGTATGATACATTCAAGGGAAACGCCTAAAATTTCGAAAACCTGACGATTTATATAAATATACGTAGGTTTAGCTTCTGGACATTGAAAGTCACGGTATTCTATATGTAAAAACGGTTTGCTTTTCGTGTGTGTTTTTTCTGTAATCATGAAACATCAGGCGCGAGTATTGTGTATAGCTCCAGGCTGGACAGAGTCTGCATTGGTATTCACAACACTCGACTAGTCTGTTGTCAGCGCTGTCACTTCATCCAGTGAAGGTAAAACTACCGGGGCAAACAATTTCCACGACAATGAAGTGCTCTGTCAACATGTCCTGATTTCACCTCACTTCTATAATGTCAACAGCACCAAATTCACTCCGTTTTCATCGATTCTACATCCACTGATTATTTATAACGATTAGTGGTTTCCATGATTCCCCCCCCCCAAAAAAAACTCGCAGTATATTAACAAAAGACTCAGAAGATTCCCGTAGGAATCTATTTTGATGGATTACTCACAGAATTTTCCTCTTGGGTTTACCCTTGAAGTACTAGACCATTGATTCCATTGAACACCGATCATGATTGGTAATTGATCGGTGCGTTGGATTAGAATCGATCGATGGAAATTAAATGGCCGTGTTAATGATGTTTGAACTGCAATGTTCAATCTGATAGCGACCACTTAATCCGTTCATTTCGAACATCGCTGAAACCTTTAATTTCTACCGAGTACCAACAGATAGGATACTCGTGCACCTTCTCCCGATTCGATTTTATCCCTGTCTGACAAACTAAACTCTCACTGTTTGATCTACAAATAACCGCCCTATCAAACTCATATTGGTATATGTAGTATTTGATATTTGTACAAAGCTAAAAAAGCATTAATGATATCTTCGTAATGCTTAAGGGCCCTACATATTTTTTCTATGTCGAGGTGTATTCTGTTGCTACGCGGGACTCCTTTTATCTGGGACGGTATATATCTTGTCTTGTGTTATAGCATCCAATTAAAAGTTGCATTACTCGATTCTTCTATGTTCTATTCGGTTGGCTATTAGTTATCTGCGATACTATCAACTGAAATAATGCTTCCCAGGAGATCATTAAATTTTAATTTGTAGAAGTTCTAGAGACACTGCAAGGCGCTAGCCATGAACAACATTAATGTTACAGACATCGTTTTGATTGTCCTCGGAGACTTACAGAAAGATAAAGAAATTAACAATAATCACTTGATGTGACAATCTTCTCATTTACATTGATAGAATATACATCTAATCAAGAAGAATAAATCAATTAGTTTCATAACAATATTCATCGCCACTAAAATGCAGTAAAGTTATCGCACTCGTAGATGCGTTCATTTTTAAAAGTAAACTCGTTAAAATTGAGTATCCGTTTACTGGCGAGAGTTTATCAGTCTACAGGATCGAGGGTATGAATTATCAGGAAGTTGGTAAGATCATATGAAATTCCGGAGCTGCACTAATCATGAGCTCGGAGAAGAAAATGTTCGGTAAGACATGGAAAACAGGCTAAAACATATGGTCGAGAAATGTACGAGCAATGGCAAAGATAATATACATCTGGTTGCAAGTTTTCGAACCGAACTCGAGCGAGTAAAAAAAAAACAATTCGAGATTTTAAAGAAAGACAGAGAGGGAAAGATAAAGTTGTTTAGTAGATAGCACCTGAACAGGATTAGAGAAGATTAGTGTAAATAATAAACAGACACTTGTTGATTGAAGTGATATAAAGAAAATGTCAGTTTCAGTTAGAATTCAACTCAACTGGTCGGTACATCTCACGCAAACCCCTGCAGCCGGATTCCTAAAAAGCCTTTTAACAGCTACAGTAAGGTTGCCTACGTCCAACAGTTAGATGTCCAAACAACAAATCTGCTGCCCCTGTTTTAACTGCAATGAATATTTCGGGTCTGTATTTCATGCATTTCGATAATTCACCCTTGTCGATGAAGTCAGTTCTTCGTTTCGGTATAAAAACTGTTTTTATTTCCCGATTCGATTTGTATATATAATCCTGATATCTAGAAATCTAATACAATGAGATGAATAAGGCTTTGAACTTTGCTAGGCATTGTCAGACGTTCCATACTACATGGTTATGTCATCGATTGAGCTTGAATAAATGCTCCCTGAAACTCAACGGTTCTCTGGGTTATTATCTTTATTGTCCTCATCGGGCACTATTTCCATTTCTTTTAGAAAATACCGTTTTCTGCTGGAAACGATCAAACTCTTGTTTTTTTTCTGCCGTTGGAACTCGGGGGATGTTTTAATTCGGTTGAAGCGAGTTAATTTCGTTGTTGCCGAATTATTCGGCGAGGAGAATGTGACATCTTTGATAGAAATGGCGCGTTACACGAACAGGTTCCAGATGAGCACTCGGTCGCAACATCAGACACAGCGAAATATTAGTAATCCCCATGGAATACATTAATGTCTGTCTGTGTAGATGGAGTCATCAATAAGGCTGTGGATTCTGTTACCTTGGGAATCAGGTATCATCGCTAACCAGTCCATATCAACAAGTTCTGATCAGCGGAGTTCATGTTTGTGGCAATAATATTGTCGTTTTCAATCTGTGTGTTGCGCTCGTCGCTAGTCACGCCAGCATTCGATCGATGTTTCTCCGCCACTTATAGAAAAAACACCCGGAAACCGAGAAATGCTTAATGGAAGGATTTAACAACTTGCCGCATGGATTATACACACTGTACTGAGGATGAAAGATCAAAATATATAACATCACAGAAGAAGAGATATCACTTCAGCGAGTGCGAGCTGTGCTTCATTGAACTATGCATTAATAACTAAACGAAAGATGAACCTATCGTAGAGAACATTAGCGCAGGAAACATCGTATTCCTGAAGATAATTATTAGGATATAGCGTTTAACGAAACGATTAAATTGATGTTGCGGACTCTTTTTGTGTGGGATTTTATATCATTTTCAACTACGTTTACTTTAACTAACAAAACAATCGAAAACATACGTTATTTTTCGAACCAAACCGTAACGATGTATAAATTGAAGAAGTCCGCAACATCGTATGCAAACTAGCATCAGGCGTATAGATGCGTCCGATACGCTGTGGAATCAAAATAAATTATCAAAGAATTTTCTAAATATTTGAGTCAGACTTCTTCAATTACTTAAAAACGAGAAAGCCACAAATTCGTGTCGATACTGCTTTAAACACTATGGCATGATTTATTTACTCAATTCAGACAATCAAACAATTCTAGCTGGAAATCATTTGTCATTGTTTTACGTGTATTTTTTCAAGCACCCGAAGCAGTAATCATTAAGACTCGTTTCGATATAAAATATGACATCTATCAACTACACTAAAGACATGAAATTGATACTGAGTTAGCCCCACCTGAAAACAGTTTATCATATCGAGCTACAGGGAACAAAACAAAGGTGTGTTCACAATTTCATAAACAAAAGGATATATTTGTCTTGAAAATACCGAAAAATCGATTGGAATAAGTTTTATCATCGGCGTATTTGAAATGTTGATCCTACTTACCCCTTTACATATCAGAATCTAGGATCAAATATGATCAAACGGATTGGGATTTTTTTCGTCTCTGAACGAACTGATTGTTGATAAACACGACTGTTGCAAATGGGTCCGTTTAAAAACTTATATCGATCGGGTAATTCCACGACAGATAAACCTTAGATATAAGCCATGAAGACTTAAGGCACTCATGTCTCTGGAGCAAAGTTTTTAATTTGAAGCATATGAATTTTATATTCAATTTAACACAAACCATTTGCACTCCCACTGCTCAACCTTTTTACTGATATATTTCATTTTTATTATTAAATACAAGTAAATATGTATATATACATTATACATATGATTGTGATAACATCGAGTAATATTACCCGCAGCATTAATCAATAGAAGAGAACTTTCCAGTATCTACCTTTCGATTTGATATGGTTTCAAGCGAAAATACACGAATTATACTGGTAAGTTCGAAATTGATTACTGTAAGGTAAGCCTTTTTTTTTTAAATAGAGTATATGTATTTCTAGAAGGAAAAGAAGATGAAGGAAATTATCTTCCTTCGGGAGCAGCCGCGAGTTTTGCTGAATTCTGCCTTGATCTTATAGCTGAATTTGATAGAAATATCAGTTTTCAGGTAAATATAGAACGAAATATT
This sequence comes from Tubulanus polymorphus, assembly GCF_964204645.1. Lineage (NCBI taxonomy): Eukaryota > Metazoa > Nemertea > Palaeonemertea > Tubulaniformes > Tubulanidae > Tubulanus > Tubulanus polymorphus. The sequence continues at coordinate 29,885,603 of NC_134025.1, forward strand.
TGATTTCATTTGTTAGTCGATAAAATCATCAAATTCTGCTTTGAAACACCTTGAAATAATAACCACGGAAGAAATACTGCTGCATAAATAGCAGACTTAATAAATATCTGAGTAACTCATGTGGAAGAGACACAATTTCATATTTTGTTGTTGGCGTGAAATAGTTTTTGATACGGCGAATCGATAAGGCAATTAACTCCATTAAATTATACATGGAACAGAAAACATAAAATTCTATATTTGTATTCTGTGGGGACTCATCAACGAACAATGTGACTGCGAATCATATACCTGCTTTACAGTTTTTACAGTCGGTGTATTGGTTCATCACCATAGAAATATATACACGATACGCGTCGAAGGCAATAAAAATTCTGATGAAGTTTCAGAAAAGTACGAAAAAAAGTAATCAACACCTATCAAGTAATAGACTCTCACTGAAATGCAGGCCTTTTAGCAATATTCGATTTCTAAAAAGGAAATAAAAGAAAATTCTCCCAAGCCTCGAACCTGGAACCTCGTGCGTTACTGGTCAGTATGTCAGTCTGGTCAGTGTGGTGCATTGTCAGGTGCGTTGGCTGTTTGTCAAAACGTTTGTCTACTCACTTATCAGGCCCATTGCTAGGAATTTTCCAAATTTTTCCAAATTATTTATACCCAACTGGTATTGCCTCCCAAATCCAAATACTATTCGCCTGGACAAAAGACGATGCGCGCTAACACCTTAGATGTAACAATCTACAGGAACCAACCATTGCAAATAATACATCACTCAAAAAAGAAAGAGAGAAAAATAATTTCGACGAAGAGAAACAATCATTGATACATCTACATACAGACGAGATGTGAACAGAGAATACTGATAGAAAAATACTTTGATGGGGAATTCTATGAGAACTCGGGTACGAAACAGTATATAACCATCAAACTGAAACAGTGATCTCTACTGTCTACTGACATCATTAAATAAAACAAACATCAAACGATGACATTTTCAATAAAAGCCGCAAGAGGTGAACTTTCCGGATGAATCTCCGGCATTATTTTTTGATACTGATGATTTCCGCTGAGACTATTGATAAAGACTAAGCTTACAAACGGATAATAATCCGGTACTGAACCCTCGAGGCTAACGTTTCCCTAGATTTAATCTGTATGTAAAATGAGATTAATGACTTTAATATCCTAGTCATTGTTCGGAACAATTCTCTGGATACCTGTCTGTAGTCAACATCCACACAGACAAAGATTCAGCGCCGTGAAAAACAACTCTCCCAGCTTAGATAAAATTTCACTTCAACCCTTAATTTCACGTATACAACCCCGAAGATTATTCCTGATTCCTGGCTGTAATTGCAGTTCTCATATTTCAATCATTAGCCCTAAAGGAGACTCAGAAATGTTGAGAGAGTTTTTGCTCTGATACATTACTGTAAAACGAACAGTCTGAATATTGACCTGAAGTTGGCCAGATATTTACTGTGTTTGATACGTGCCTCATTTGGCCATTGATTCGGATCATTTATTTCTCCACTAGTTGCTTGCCATTAATGATGAGAAATGGCTCGATTTTAGATGCCCTTCATTATCGTACCATTCATCATACACTACACCGCGGCCGCGTGTTTGTAATCATCTCTTAAAAAGTAATATACCGAGCAGTAAAACAGCAGCTTAGAGTCAGTCGACAGTCGTGGTTAGACTCACATCACATTCACATATGTCTGAAATGACATTCTTTCGTCACAGAAGAGAAAAAAATACATAATAATAACACGTCTTCCAAAGCTTCACTTCCTTCATTCTTAAAGCATTGTTATTCTCATACATTTAATGTCCCCCTCTTCCTCGTTTGATGTGTGTATAAGATACCGCATACTATTTTTTTACACGATTTAAAGCTCCCTGTTACCTGACCTGTAAAATCGCTACCCGCGGGCTTATTGTTAAACGTGTTTTTATATTTATAGTTGGACAAACGGCGCGTAGAAATATCAAAGACCTAATTCAATAGAAGTAGAAAACGACTAATTCTTTGCCTGCGGTGCTAAAAGCAAAAACTATCTATTTAAGTCTCCTTAACTGATTACAAATGAAACATGTATTTAGTGTGTGATAGTACAAGTTTTAGATTCTATGGCTAAAGAGAATCCGAGCTGGAATTGAATTCTTGTTATGACGAAAAAAGATCTACGCGCCAACCAATTGTAACAGTCAACATTCTAAAAACTTCGAGCGCTTGTCCGTTAAAGGATTGGCTCTTCTTTAGAAAGTATAGAAATTGTTTATGAAAACAAACGACGTAAATCAAAATAATCTAATAAAAATAGCATTCTAATTTAATCATCAGAAGTGAACGACAATAAACTAGTAGCATCTATTAGAAATATCCCGGTTCCGCAAATTAAATCTAGATTTCTAGATAAAGATAATTTAAATAGATGAAATCAAGCGAACTGGCTTTGTCGCATAGTTGAATCGTCGTATTATCGTATGTTTAAGAGGTAATTCGGCAACTGGCGGAGCCATCCATCAGAATTCGCGAAAACAAGAACTCCCAACAAAAATACAAAACCTGCGTCTGGCAATCTGTTGCCCGGTAAGACGCCATTAAACCATAAACCAATTTCACACGTTCTAACAATTAAATTCATTACTTTCTCCGGTGAGGCAGAAATTTTGCATTTATCGGATATTGTCTCGTAAAAAAGAACGACTTGAGATTCAATCGAAGCGTTAGATTCGATTATACAGCGACCCAGACGTCACTGTGTGCCCTCGAATAGTGTCAGAAAGCCCAGGAAATACTCTCAGAAATCATCATACTCGACACGCATACAATTAAAACCAACGAGATTAAAAACGAAATTCGTTAAAAATCAGGTACACCTAACGATGGTCTCATGAGAGAGTCCGAAACATTGTCTCTTTTAATGGTCACTCTAAATCTTGATATGATACTACCGTTATTCAGCGGGAAATGTTTAAAACCGGTAAATACGAGAAAGTTGCGTCAAGAAAATATTTTCGAAAAGGTTTTACACGTAAAAACGATAATCAAAAACAAATGTTGTTCGTGTTTTTCAATGTGGTATTGGTTTAGAAAACGTGTTTCAACTCCAACATATTCAGGGAGGTTGCGTCATGGGTTGTTGGGGATAAACCCGGTAGAATTATACACCGTCAGCAGGGAGGCGGGATATACCTCCCCGTTTCCACGAAAGTAATTTTACGAAGATTTTGGTTTAGAAAATATGTAATAGATACAAGAATTCGTAATCCATTCATTCTAAGAGCCATTATTAGCTTTAACGGAATGAAAAGGGTTGTATATTAGTTATTATTGTAAGTGTAGTGTATATACATCGTGAGAAAAATAGAATATGACATGGACCCCGACCGCGGTCCTTGACAAAACCAGTTGAATGTAGGTTAGAAACTGTGATCAGGTGAGACAAACCCACATCCTTCCCGCAGATTCATCTTTTGAACCTGTTACATAGAAAATTACGGGCTATTATAAACTATTACAAACAGGTCTATATCCATGTCCCGCGAAACCCCTTTTAATCTACTACAAATAGGTCAATTTAAAGATGGATTTAACAGAGATTTTACGTTACGATGAACACATTGAAAAATAGAGATACAAATAGTTTATAGTATAAACCGATGAACTACATATCCCAACTTCACCGAAGCGTGTAATTAAACTATTGTTTGTCTACCTAAAGCTCCGTCAATTATTATTAATGACTTTCTCAGTCGACGAGTACTAATTACAAAGTTATTCCAATTAGGCATATGTGCCGCACATACGCGCCGCCCGGTATATTTTTCATTGACGAGAACAAAGTTAATGTTTTGCGCTGAGACTTGAACAGTATTAAATTTCCCCGATCAATAAGACTTTCTTAAAATTGTTCGTTCTTTAGCTTATTATATGTGATTTATAATTCTATACTAAAAATAACTGAATTTCAGTTTCTTTTCCATACTAATCGATTAGTAGAACGATCTTTGAAAGAATCCTATAAACTAATATAGTTTTGATTATGTTTACAGAAAACAAATTGGAAATTCTAAATGAAGAAAACTTACTTGTATAAACTTCTCCGGGTAGATATTTTTCCGGTGGTGGACGGCCAAGAATTTTTATTGCAAAACCATTATCGCCTTGACTGCGGGCAGCCCGAGTCACTGTGGGCAGTCTATTACATTCAGGATTAGTTAATACTGGGTAATCGCCCTGACCAACCACAAAAACCACACATCTCAGAACAGTATAAACAGTTAACAAATATTTCACTAAGTTTTCCATCATAATGTAAGTAGCATATTATGGCAGCCGGAAGAGATAGAGAGAGACTGGAACCAGTGCGCTGTTGCTCTTGAACGGGTTGAACTGATAAATGACTCGTTTCGTCGAAGTCGCGTACGGCGAGTGTAAAGTGACTGTATCCCCATCTCGTGGTTATTAACGAAACTAAACCGTACCCGCGACTACATAGAGCGAACATTTTGAAAAAGATAAGATATGAGCTTTTAAAAGGGTTCAAAAGATAAAAGGGGCAAGTAATAAGTTATTTGGGGTACACAAGAAGCAGATTTTTCTTTTTTTTGGAGAGGGGGTGTCCCGTGAACCTGGTGGACCAACAGCACTAAAATTTAAGATTAAATTTTCATGTTCATAAGATGGTATTGTTGTTGACCAGAGATACTGGTTTTTTGCGTTTGTCACGATTCAGGATGTGACATCTATTTCGAGATTTTTACCATGGATCTAAGTGAGCCGAATATTCCTGTAGAATACAGGTAGATAATTCAAATAAACACGATGATTTTCTAATCAGACGAAGTTCGAAGAAGATTTTTGGACTGCTTCTTCTTTTCCCGGTCGTGATGAAAGCTGGCTCTATTCGCTCTCATCGCCAAGTGAAGAGGGGGCGACGACAGTGACCGCGGTCCTCGATATGCCCGACATATGTTATAGGCGCCGTCTATGAAAAATTTACTGAACTAGTAGATCTGGCTGTAAGGTTTTACGTTGCGGTAATTTATATGTACGCTAAATTCTCATGCGCCATCTACTGTAAATATTAGATACGGTTCACCTAATGTTTATTAAACTTGCAAAATATCGAAAAATAATGCATCAAAGTGTTACGAATTTCTTTACCCGTTAGTACGTAAACATAGAAATTAGTTGCAAAGTTCCAAATATAGATCATGTTCGCTATTTGAAATGCTAATCCTGATTGGACAATATTGGGACTGATCCAAGTCATAATCCAAATCGTATTTGTAGGGAATGATAGCAATAAGAATACAATACAAGTTGATGCCACTATTATAGACACTGATGATGAGGAGCGATTGTTAGTGTTCATACGATTGAACATTAAAGTAAAAACTATAATCGCTGTTGAGATGATTATTATCGTGCATGGTATAAATAAAATAGAAGTTATTTGTAAGGCTCTGTTGACAGTTTGATCTATTGTATGAACGCATCCCATCTCTTTAACAAAACGTACAGAAAATGATTGACATATGACTAAACTAACTTGTGTAACTATAAACACGGCACAAATTATTTTTGCAGTTTTAGAATTACAGAATCGGGGCCCTTTGAAAGGGAACCGTACAATGCACATCCTTTCGAAGCAGAGAACGCAAAGCAAATTAGGACCCAAACCAACAAAACTCGCATACACTACCTCAACTAAAGCACAAATTGTATCGTTTTGATGGATGCTGATCAAATTAATTTGGTTGATTTGATAGGATACTTTATTGATACAACCGAGCGTTTCGAGAAGTAATCCTGTAGTATCTGATACCGCCATAGACAGGAAGAGATGTCCGTAAAGTTGTCGGCGAAATCGAGCCGTTAACATCAACACTACGATTAAACTATTACCGCTAAAACCGAAGATGGCTACTAGAAACATGTTTAAAGAATACGCAGTTACGAATGTAGTTGTCTGTTTCTCACGTCGGACAAATAATATATCTGTATAAGTCAAACTGTAATTAGAAGTCGTTGTGAGATTTTCTATCATGTTTTAGGTGCTCTCGGTTGAGAAAAACGAGTTGTAATTATACGAATCTTGGAACTTGAATGCTGAATAATCTACGATCAATGTTGTTTCTATTATACATGTAGAAACTGAAAATACATCCGCAAAAGTCAAACTGTAAATTCAAGTCGTCGTGGCAGTTGAAATCAAATTTTCAGAATAAATGATCTAATATCTCGTAAACGAACTACGTATTTGCGTCACTACTTTTTGAAAATAACGAAGCTAAAAAATACATATTCATATCTACTAATGATTTCAAATGTAAAAAGGTGAAGATCTAAAGTTACTAATGCGGACAGATGTGAAGTATTTCTGAGTTTTCGTTCCATACAGAAATCAATTTCAAGTCGCTGCCTACAGTACCGTTACAAACTATTTGAGTAATGCCCTTAAAACATGTACGCTAGAACTGGCTGGTCCCAGTAACTGTATGTAGTGGGTGACCGTCGATTCGAAAAGTTTTTTAAACGTCCTATTGCTTTACCAATATATTTGTTCGAATTCGGTTGGGTTTGAACATGGATCGTTAAACGCACTAAAAGCTATATGGAGTTGCCGGGATTTGGAAGGTTTTAGTGCCATTCAAAAATTAGTAATTAAGTTCAAGTTGATTGCAATTTTCAAAATCTAGAAATAGCATCATCAAATTGGTACTGATCTCTTTACTGGTCAATGCATTAGGTAGATATAGAAATTGGTTGCTTCTTTCCAAAAATATGCCGTATCAACTTCTTAAAATGTAAAATCCGATTGGGAAATATTGGGGTTTATACATTTTAGTAATGAGTGGGTGATTTACGTGTGAAAGCGCTCTCTAATTAGACGTGCGACAAATATGACTCGGGTCTGGTCTGAAAACCAGTTTAACCAAATCATCTCCGTGTGATTGCATTTTATATTGTGTATTTTCATACTGTTTCATGTTAATTAGTTAACGCTTTCGTAGTACAGGCTGTTTTTTAATTTGAAAGTTTCGAAAACAGTGCAATAAAGTTATACGAATTTCTTTACCAGTTAGTACGTAAATATAGAAATTGACTGCATAGTTCCAAGTATAGATCATGTTAGCAATTTGAAATGCTAATCCTGATTGGACAATATTGGGACTGATCCAAGTCATAATCCAAATCGTATTTGTAGGGAACGATAGCAATAAGAATACAATACAAATTGATGCCACTATGATAGACACTGATGATGAGGATCGATTTTTAGTGTTCATACGATTGAACATTAAAGTAAAAACTATAATCGCTGTTGAGATGATTATTATCGTGCATGGTATAAATAAAATAGAAGTTATTTGTAAGGCTCTATTTACAGTTTGATCTATTGTATGAACGCATCCCATCTCTTTTACAAAACGTACAGAAAATGATTGACATATGACTAAACTAACTTGTGTATCTAAAAACACGGCACAAATGATCTTTGCAGTTTTAGATTTGAAGAATCGGGGCCCTTTGAAAGGGAACCGTACAATGCACATCCTTTCGAAGGAGAGCACGCAAAGAAGATTAGGACCCAAAGCTACTAAACTCACATATACTATTTCAATCGAGGCGCAAATTATATCATTACAGTGGATACTGATCAAATTGATTTGGTTGATTTGATACGATACTTTATTGATACAACCGAGCGTTTCGAGAAGTAATGCTATAGTATCTGATACCGCCATAGACAGGAAGAGATGTCCGTAAAGTTGTCGGCGAAATCGAGCCGTTAACATCAACACGACGATTAAACTGTTACCGGTAAAACCGAAGATCACTAACAGAAATATATTTAGAGAATACAGAGTAATGAATGTAGTTGTCTGTCTCTCACGTTGAACAAATGCTATATCTGTATAAGTCAAACTGTAAATAGAAGTCGTTGTGAGATTTTTCATCATGTCTGCAGAATAACTGTTCTTTAGTTCTTCCTGTGTGAATTGGTGAATATGAATGTAGCTGTTAGTCTCTTAAGATTAGAAATATGCGCGCGGAAATCAAACTGTAAATTGAAGTCGTTGTTGACACATGAAATCGTTATTTCAGAATAAATGCCCTTACCGTCGCAAACGTACTATGTATATATGTCTACGTTAATAATGTTTTGATGAAATAACGAAGCTATATACTATCTACTGTACTAATGATTTCGAATGTAAAAAGTTGTATATGCTAGTTAGCATCATCAAATTGGTACGGATCTCTTTACTGGTCAATGCATTAGGTAGATATAGAAATTGTTCTTTAGTTCTTATTTTTGTGAGTTGATGAATGTTTTCTTTATAATATGAATGTAGCTGTTAGTCTCTTAGGACTAGAAATATGCGCGCAGAAATCAAACTGTAAATTGAAGTCGTTGTTGACACTTGAAAACATTTCAGAATAAATGCTCTCAGGATAAATGAGCTCTTAGTCCCCGCAAACGTACTATGCATGTTTGCGTTAATGTTTGATGAAATAACGAAGCTAGATGCCATCTATATCTACTGTACTAATGATTTCAGTGGTAAAAAGTTGTATATGCTAGTTCTAGATTTACTAATGAGGATAGATCGATATTTCTAAGTTGTTACGATCCATTACAGAAATTCTCCAATGTCTGCCTACAGTCCATCACGCTTATGGATGGCTGGTCCTCAGCTTCAATCAGATTGTCCGGTAGTGTCCGTAACTCTTAAAATTACAAACGTTATTGAAATGTCCCGTTGCTTTACAACCATTCATTCGTTCAAATCGACAATATTGTCTAAACGATTGCAATATCAGACACGAGAAGCTGGATTCGCATACCAAAAAATATTTGTGGTAAAAACCTGGGCCGGGATTTGTATGAAAATCGGGGCATGGTAGGAATTCCGAGTTTACTGGAATTTGGTGCATTCTGGTACCCGCCGGACATGCAATCTATGAATTAAACATTTGAGTAAACAAATTTGAGTTTATTCAAGTTTAGTTGCAAAACTTAGAAAATGCATTACGAATAGAAATTGGTTGAAGATACTGGAATGATCCATTTCATCCGATGACGAATGCCACTAGTTTGCATCGAAACTTTTTGGCCACAAAAGTGAAATGATACTGAATCGCACATCGTGCACGTATTGTTTCGGAGACGGCGACGGGTCCTATCCCCGAGCAGTCGGAACTACCCCGAACCAGACCATCAAACAAACGACCAGCTAGTGCTGCCATCTTTGCGGTGGAATCTTTGCCCAATATGGTGGACATGGATGTAAACAACTTGCGTTGTTAGGTAAAAAAGTTTATTTTTTTCAAATTATAGGATGTTTGTTTGCACTACTATACCTACGGTCGGACGATTACAATAAGAGAAAGATGTTAGATTCACTGGGCTTGATCATTGGTGGTGTGTAGTTGCTTGGATCCTACACATCCCTGTCAGCGTAGAGCAGAACAGAAAAAGTATGACGACGACGACGCGTCGACGTTTTTTTTTTGTCTTTTTGATTGATTGATTGAAGAACCGACCGAGATTCGAGAACCTCCTGTTTTTAGGATTGCAATTCCAGATACCAGATTTAGAACTCTAATATGTATGCGCCTTTTGTACAGGTTTACAGATAGGAATATAGTAGTTACCCGGTTGGTGGTGTAGTATATTATTAGTAAGCATTTATTGAACGGAACAATGCAATGCCACTAGTTGGCACGCTAGTCCCTATTTCACTTTTAGTAGTCAGCGTTAAGTAACCTGTCTGTCGAGTGGTTTAGTTTCACAATCAGATATCGTTCTGTTTAGGCCTATATAGGCCTAGGCCTACATTTTATCTTTAATTAAGTGGATCTCTGTAATGATTTGTGAGTGCTCCAGATTATAAAAAAATCTGAAGATAGATGAATCAAACAGATAAATCTTGAAGAATTTCATAATGAAGGTGTAATTACTGAGACTGGAGTTAATTAGAGGAAGTATCGTATTTCTGTGAAACTCATTTCCTGGTAACAGTCGTTAGAACTCTTAATTATCTCTAATTATAATTAATGTAACAATGATGCAGATTTAATTAGTCTGCTGCGAATTGTCTTCAGTGACAGACGTCATTCTAGGAATCATGTTAAAGCCAGGGGTAAGAGATGTTACGTGTTCCAGCACTCAATTTATCATTGGTATATTTCCCCTTTTTTGTTTATATAGGTTACGTTTGTAGCATTTCCAGCAATTCCCCCTTTCTTTGACTTTTTATGGTTTGAAGATCGTTAGGTATTCGATGATTTAAACTTATGAAATATTGGTTATTGTGAGCAGCCTCAGTAGTTCATTGAGATAAGAGTTGATGTTGCATCCACCATCAGTACTGAGTGACAAGTCGGTTTGAGTCCTTCTTGCTGTCCAGTGATGAATTTAAATGCACAATCCAATGGGTTTAGTCTTGGGAGACCAAGATTTGAAATGACATAAATTAAGATAAACAAAACAAATCTATGTGTACACCTTGTCAGTCAGATCCCAAATTCATAAAAAGTGTCATCCTGTTTTACTGGAGATTTTTCTGTCATATTTCTGTGAAGGTTCTGTTAATGTTTCATGAATTATGAACTATTTCATGACTTATGATATTTTGAAAATGGTTTCAAATATCTATGAATTGAAAGCAAATTTCTAAAGCGGGCGTTTTTTTTACATGTGGAAATATTCAACTGTTTTCTAGATTTTACCACACTTTAATGAAGAAGACATAAGAATGAATTCAGAAGTTTTTGGAAGGCGTACACCACGAGTTGTGCTCGAGGAAAGATCTAATTATAAACCTAATAAACGTACAAATCCTATCACCGTAAGTATTCAAATTACTATAGGCTTAATGCGTCATTTTAACTGTATCCTAAAATGTTCAATTATTATTAGGGAACTGATATGCCAGAATTTCGTCCCAAGTCAACACCAGCCAGACCCGGTAGTCGCCCCGAAGGGTAAGCATTTAGTTTTGACGGAGTTACTGAAATTTGGTGTTGAAAATAAATTGCTGATTGGTTTTTATTGGTTTCAGGGTACCTGCCTTAAAACTAGAAACAGAAGAACCAGTACTGCCCCATGGTAGTATTAATGATTTAGAAACAATGCGACTCGAGACGCCTAAAACCGGTTCAACAGTAAGTTGGGGTTCGGCTCGAACTACGACCCCCGGAGCTGAACGAGGCAGTTTCGGTAAAGATGCCATGAAAACTACAGTTGTTCAAAAGAAGGTTTGTTTCTTTTTCTATTCGATATTTCCAATCGATTTTTGTGATATTTGAATCTATATTTGAGAGAGTATGATTTCAGCCTGTGTGGGATAATGATCCAATTCTTGATGATAGTCCTCCTCACCAAAACAAATATATACAACAAACAATGAAAATTGATCTGAAACAGAAAAAAGAACAGGAATCACAGGTAACGGTGTCTGATGAGACTCACTGTAAATCAGGAGCAGGTGCCACAGTTGTGAGTTGAAATTACCGTAGTGCATTTTCAATGTTTTAACGCTGAGTCAAAGCTTTACTCAGCAACTGTGGAATGGTTCCAGTAAAAAATGCGTAAAACCCTAATAACAAATAAACGTAACATATATATAATTATATAAGTGATGTAAATGGTACCCTTTTCAAGATCTATTGCCCTTATCATTGAGAAAAATACTAGTCTAGTAAAACCCTGGATCGAGCCCTGGATAAAAAAAGAAATAAGGTGAATCTATTCCAGTTTATCTCCAAATTTAATGAGCTTCATTGCTCAGATCTTTCTTCCGGGAATCACAGTTTTCTTGCCTAACCCCCATAAAAAAAGATAACTGAAACTGTGCCTGACTGATGATGTAACTTCATCACAATTTCGATGGCTTTTCTTCAAAGGATGCGATTGATCGGAAAGTGGCTGAGATTCGCGCTCAGAAATTAGCGGAAATAAAAGATAAATACGGAAACATTGACGAAGATGAAGAATTAATGTCACACATGAAAACGTCTCACTCCGACACGAGTTCTCATAAAAAGTTTGATGCGGTAAGACATTGAAACATTGACCTTTAACCTTTTTCCAAATTTGACAGAGAAGTAATCATTTAATAAATGTAAATTTTAAAGGAGGCCGTCCTCGAAGAGAAGCGAAAACAGAATTTAATAGAAACTGTTATGGTTGATCAGCTTTCAAAGTGAGTAAAAAATTAATTGGAGAATAAAATAGAAAACCTACTACCAGTATACCGGTATATGCAAATTTGGAAGATTTAAAAACGAAATTAATTTGTCAAAAATTAAGATAACGAAGACGCAACGTTTCGGACCCTAGAGGCCATCGCCAGGTGTGGGATTCTAGAGAGAGAGTCTTTTGAATTCAGACATAGTTGGTTTTCAAGTATTTTACTAGTTATTTCACAGTACTGCGTTTAATCATCGAATATAATTGAATTATAGGATTCCAATGAGTGATAATGATCACGGTCTCGGAGCGCCACCTCTTCATAAACCCGGAATGGCTCGTGGTTCCATACGTACTTTACACGAATCCAAGTAAGATTCAATTCCTAAAACAATTTTCAGTTCTAAATTTCTCAGTTGAATTAGTTTTGAATTTTTTTCGAACCGTTATTTGCAATTTCATTCGTAGATTGTTTTGGTTTTATTTTCTAGCATCAGAACGACGGGAACTCCATCTGAATATCTATTAGCTCAAAGAGTTCGATTCAGTGCACGTTTGTTAACCAGGTATGTTCACAAATATTTTCACAAGTATTTCTACCGTCAATTCTGCCACGGAGCCAATTGCCTCGGATTGCTACTTGATAAAATGTTGAATTGAAATTTATTTAGACACAACAGAAACGTACAGGGGCCAGTTGCTCAAAAGTTGGTTAGAGATAACCAGTGGATAGTTGACATAGTGACAATTAAAAATTCATTGTTACTGCCGTATTTATCCACCGGTTATCTTTAACCAATCTTTGAGCATTTGGCCCCAGAAGAGAATACACAAATATAAATCGATTGTAAATGATTAAAAATGTTTAAAATCTTCCTGCTTCAATCATGTGATGACAACCGGCCATCACTCCCACTGCTCACCAGAATATTTATTGGTACCGTGAGATCAGAGAGAAACTGATTCTACTGTATAAAACAATAGTATAATGATTGTTTTGTTTATATAAGGAATGGTCACGATGCTGTTCGGGAACTCATGGGATTTTTCTTTGCTGTTGATAATTCGCTAACTGTTTATGAATATCGTCAGTTCGGCAAAAGGTAACACCTTGAATTTGAATGTGTTTCTATGGCGTATTATTTGAATGATGCAGGGTTCTTACCGATCAGGGAATCCCGACCCATCCTGAAAATAAGGGAATTCGAATTTTTGGTCTCTATGAGGGAATTCTTGGTCGGGGAGAATTTTGGATTCTCTGATCTGTTAGAATGGTCATTCTTAAAAATGTGTTTGAATTCGTGATTTTTCAGCGCTAAAGCTCTGCCATTCCTAGCGAGAGGTTCCTATAAACATGTTTACAATAGAAAAAAAGGACGACCGATTACATTGTGTGATATTAGTCCAGTAAGTAACTACTTTTATACACCTATATTTCACATCAAGTCATCGATATTGGATGACAAGATTCCGGTCAAAATACCCGTATTTGCTTTTACTCAAATCTTGCTTTATCCAAAATGCCCATTTTAAACGTGATACACCGTTTTCTCCGGGGCAAGCGCCCTTTCCGAAATAAACACCCCCCCCCCCAATTTTTTCAGATAGAGGTAGTGCGATTCAATCCAAATTCTCTTGATTCGTTAATGACAACTTTATTCTATTATTCTTCACTTACCTTAAAAGGGAAGCACGTTGTTATTTTCGACCAAATCTCAAAAATCGTTACCAGTAACTGTCTCGTCGAATCCAGTGGTTGCATTTCGTATAACTGACGTGGACCAGACTGCGAAAGAATCCATTCTGTAAGAAATTTATCCCTATACTTTCACATGAATGAATGAATGGATATGATTTTAATGTCTGACTGTATTTTCTTTTGAAATACGGTAGGTTAAAAGACGTCCGTCCATCAGAGAAGTTTGATGTTTTACGACGCTTGCATATGCCTGAAACCGAAGAAGAATTACAAGATATGTTAATGTTAAAAGATGTACAAGGTATGCATATTTTAGATTTTGATTCTGTATCGTGGTCAGATCAATATGAATAATGTGATAAAAATTTTGAAAAATAGATGTCTGCTTATAGAATATGAATAAAATTCAATAATCATAAAGAAAAGCAATTTTACAGATGTAAAAAAATGTGAGAATTCGAGAATTCATCAATCTCACTCCTGTTGTTGGATATGGCTATATTTCTTATAACAGATATCGATAATTTTCTATTTTCTTTCGAAGATTTCGTGAAGAGTAAATTAAAGAAACGAGGAATCAGAACGGTGACTGGAATGGGGTTATATTTCCGTCATTTGGATAAATCTGGAGATGGTTTGATCGCTCAGGAGGAATTACATCGCGCTCTTGATAGATATCACTTACCAATATCAGACGAGGTGAAGAGAATCATAATCAGACCTATTCAAAATATCAGATTGTATGAGAAAAGCTTTAAACTGTACAAGTATTTCCATCCCTGCAATAATCCACTAATCAGCTAAGTTACAATTGCATCAGCTTATATTTTTTTTATATTGATCTTAAGCGCACTGATTACACTGATGTTAAGCCCATATTATATAACAAATAAAGAGGATGACCCCCTTACCTTCCTGAAGTGGTTCCCTTTACTCGGTGAAGCCTAAAGCCCTCATAATGAACCAAATCAGTTGCACTGCCTACCGTCTTGTTTCAAGTACTTGTCCAGGATACAGAAATGTGCCCTTATCACGATGTTTTGCCGCAGTAATTGGGGACAATGCTGTCTTATAATTGCCTGGATCTGCCTCTCAATATTGTCTCTCTCTTTCCTTTCTCTATCTACTTGTGTTTTCACTTAGACCTTCAATTGTCTCTTCTCTGAAATGATTCAATTTATGTTACGAAGATGAGACATTGTATGGTTGTATATTGTAGGATTTTACGCGTTTGTGGAAGATTTTAGATTTAAACGGTGACGGTTTCCTCGATTACGGAGAATTTATGCGGGGAGTCATCGGAGAAATGAACGAATATCGAAAATCTTTCGTCAGGAAGGTACGAAATATTATATCATCAAAAAATACATCATTCCGTTCTGAGAAAATCATTGTTACGGTATATGCGTAAAATTCTAGGCATTTCAACGTTTGGATCCGAGCAAAAAGGGAGTGATTTCATTTACTCAAATCAAGAAGTTTTACAAGGCGAACAATCATCCAAAAGTCAAGGCTGGTGAGTTACATGAATAACTTCTAAAATCTCTCACAATCACGTGGGAGGAGAAGGTTTTCTAGCCACAGATATGTACTTTAGAGCACTGACGGTTATAGACAGGGGCGTTGTTTATAAACGATAGCTGTGTCTGGCATGAACTGTGATAATAAGCTGTATACTGTCGTTAATGAAGGAGTGGATGGAATACTACAGGTTTCACATGTCTATTCAAGTGGTTTTATCATTAAAACCAATCCTTAAGACATGAAGTCTTAACGAGCATGCATTTCTATTCCTGTGTTTTTATTCATGTACTTTTAGTAACCTGATGAGTTAGAAATTTGCAGTGTGTCTGCCAAATGAAGACTCACAATGATTTGTCGTTAGTTCATTGCCTCATTGCTTGCTGTAGTTATGTGTGCAATAGCTTGTCACATTCTCCATATATAAACACATTTTATCTTGTACATAATCATTACTTGAAAATGGTTTTTAGTTAAAAACAGAAAATTCTGAGTTCTTGATAAATTCTTTGAATGTTTTAGATATTTCCATCGAGTACTGTACCCTTTCCTATGGTTTTTGCCAATATTTTCTAAATTTGGATTTATCGCCGATGGTTTTTCTATACGACCCGGCCCTGCGGTATTGCATTTAGCCACCGGCGAAATCCGCCATCTTTTTTCTTGGCGTTCTCGCAGTAGAACGCGTTGGATTTTTTCGCCGTAAAAATCTGGGAATTAGGATATTAGGGAGTTTTCACTCTCGTAACGGTGAGTCCGTTCGGTTTGGGGGTTATCCCTGATTTCTTTTTTTTCCGTAAGAATTTTATTTACAAATATAATTTGATTGAATTGAATTGAATTGTTTTGATTTGTAACAGGATAATTATGCCACCCCCTCCTAAGGGTCAGCATCGTGGCGGGGAGGGATGCGGGCATTTGTTTGGCGCCTGGGACAACCACGATTCATGTGCGTCGTGCAGGCGCAAATCCGGTCAAATATGTGCAAGGAGCAATCCTTGCAATATTTGCGTCGTGTGGTCCGAGGACCTTTGGCTTCGGGCCGATAAGGCTCTTAAACTAAGAGATCGTCGTCGAGTTAGCAGGGATTCGTCGGTTTCGGCCGATGTGCCAACCGACGTTTCTAATCCTGTTTCTTATCGTAAAGCGGAGCGGTCGCCGGTCGTTCAGGTACGATCGGCTTCCCAACTCCGTTCACCGGGGAAGAACGCTGGTTCACCGGCACCGGTCTCCGGTCATTCACCGGTCTCTGGTCGTTCACCGGTTCGGCCGGTTCGGCCGGTTCAGACTACATGTTCGGAACCGAGCGCGCGCCGCGGTAGTCGCGAACGGCCCGCACCGGTTCGGTCGGTACCGGTCCGGTCCGGGTCGGGCATCGGTCCGGTTCGGTCCGGTTCGGCCACCGGTCCGGTCCAGACGTCGTCCGGTACAAAACATCCGGTACGTTCATCGTCTGATTCTGATCGTCGCTCCGGGGATAGAGCTCGCTCTCCCACTAGATTTAGACGCCGGGAGCGTAATAAACGAGCAAGATCTCCTTCTCGCAGATCAAGGTTTGATCGCGAGAGGGACTACGATCGTTATTGTCGGAAGTTTCGCCGTCGGTCTTCTCATCGTTCGTCGACGTCGGTTAGCGATGAAAGCGATTCTTCTAGTAGGTCACGATCCCGTTCGAGGGACCGTCACCGAAGTCGGCATGATCGTCGGGATACTGGAAAATACCTGACTCAGAAGGATTTCCATGTATTTGAGGAGAAAATTTTAAACTTGTTATCTTCGTCGCAACAAGTCGCTGCAACTTCTACAACAGGTAAGCCTATTCCTGATTGTCCGGTTAGAAGTTCGCCAGCCCACTCAGTTTTTCGGAATTCTGACTCTGAATTCCTGGATGCTGCGGTAGGGTCTGATTTCAATGAGGATCCGGTCCCAGAGGCGGCAATTCCTTCTGGGGTCGTTCCTGTCGCAAGCAATTGTGGGTTGCCCCAGACGATGGGGGCTTCCCTGGCTCGCAATGTATCTCCGTCCCGTTCAGTTTTATCCGAACCAGCGGGGGACATGCCATTTAGAGCGATGATAAGTGAGTTCTTTGTCAAGCACGGGGCAACTCGCGCTAAGCCCACAGCAGCTCCTCTGGTCGGTGAGTCAATGGAAGCTTATCGCCCTCCGGACTCCGATCTTAACGTTTTACGGGAATCGTCAGCGGTTTCAAGAGAATGGGCTCGATTGGATACGCAATTATGGGGTGAATGTCGGCCTGGAACTTTTTCATTTCCCCCTCCAGAACGGGGTATGAAATCTGGGAAATATTTTAGTTCAACCGATCCACCTATAGGCGCATTTCGCTCGGCGTATTACGCAACTCCAGGTGCTGTGGATCACAGTCATAACTGCCTGGATGCTGATTATACTTTGATCAGCCCGGATACTGTTACAGCACAGTCGGGTATTCGTTTGCCTAAGTCCGGTTTGGTGGCCATGACGTCAATCCTGGACAATCTTACCAGGGTTGGTTCGTTTCAAGATATGGCACTTAAGGTGTTGACGGGTGAGCTTCGCGAGACTCACGCCGCCGTTCATGCGGGCTCCGACCCAGAGTCAGTTGCCCTAAAACTGGAGGGAATGGACCGGATTATCCAATCTTTGGCTCGGTCTGTTTCGCATGTAATTCCGTTGTCGGTTCGGGGTCAGGCTAATCTGGTGTTAGCCTCCCGTCAGTCAGTGATGGACTCCAGTGCCAAAACTCGTCTACCGGATATGGTGTCCAATGCTTTGCTGAGAGCCCCATTGGGGACGTCTTCACGTCTCTTCTCCGGTTGGTGCGCTCCGGTTTCCGCAGAGCTGAGGAAGATTCGGGAGGTTCAGGCCAAGTCCAACCCCCGAACTCCGTGGAAAAAGCGTTCTGGTCCGACGCCGGCGGCGCAAGGTTCGGCACGGACGCAAACAGGACCATCTCAAACTTCAGCGCTTTCTCAGGCGGCTTCGGATGCCGGTTGGAGAACTAGCGCGCAACTTCAACAATCGTGTCAAGCCTCGTCCGGTCGTAACAGTTCCGGTTCGTATCGAGGCAAGGGGAAGGCTCCAAAAAGGGGCTCTTCCTTTCGGAAAAACTCGAAATGAATTCTTGGGACCAGTGGGAGGTTGTCTGCAGCAGGCAGCAACCCACTGGTCCGACCTCTTTGGAGACGGTTGGCCCTCCCGGGTCGTCTCTCGGGGCTACCGTCTCCGTTTCCTAAGGCGACCGCGCCTGATGAGGTCACCTCCCGACATGCGGCCAAAACCAGGTCAGGAGGCCTTAATCTCTCCGGCTCTCAAGGAACTGGCAGAGAAGGGAGCGATAGAACCAGTTTGCAACGAAACTTCTCCCGGCTGGTTTTCTCGAATATTCATGGTACCAAAGGCCACAGGGGGTCAACGGACAGTGATAGATCTGTCATCCCTCAATCGGCACCTAGACATTCCAAGGTTCCGGATGACCAAGCCCAAGGACGTGATTCAAGGGCTCCGTCCGGGTCAATGGGCGGCTTCATTGGACCTGAAAGATGCTTACTTTCAGGTTCCAATTCACCCAAAATCTCGGCGATTTCTCAGGATAAAGTGGAAAGGCCGCCAGTTCCAATTCAGGTCTCTTCCATTTGGCCTCAGTACGGCCCCGTGGGTTTTCACCAAGTTGGTCAAGTCAGTTCAGAAGGTACTTCAGTCAAGGGGTGTTCGACTGTTCGTTTACCTCGACGACTGGTTAATAGTCGCGAATTCGGCTCAGGAATGTCGGGAGGCAATGACCTCAGTCTTGGACTTAGTCCATCAGCTAGGGTTCCGCGTAAACAGGGAAAAATCTCAGTTGACGCCGGCCCAACAGTTCACTTATCTCGGCATGGACTTCGATCTCCGAATCGGCAAAGTCTTTCCGTCTATGGTTCGAGTGGCCAAACTTCAAGAAGCTGTAGCGGGAGTGTCCACAACCCCGAGAACAGCTCGTTACTGGTCACGGCTTCTAGGCTCCATCAGCTCCATGGGTCTGGTGGTGCCCTTAGGCCGCCTCAGAAGCAGGCGCTTGCAACAATATTGGAAGGTCTTCTGGTCTCAGTCGAAGGGCAACTGGGAGGCCTTGATTCCCGTACCTCCAACCGATCTAAGTCCGGATCTTCAGTGGTGGGCGGCCACTACGAATCTTCGGCTCGGGGTGTCACTAGCCCCGTTAGAGGCTCCAGTTCGTGTATTCACGGATGCCAGTCACCAAGGTTGGGGGGCACATCTGGAGAACCGAGTCAAAGCCGGGAAATGGTCTCGCTACGAGGCCACCAACCACATAAATTTCCTAGAAATGCTGGCCGTGTGGAAGGCCCTGAAGTTCTTTCACAGGAGAGTGGAGGGCCACCACGTTTGGTTAGCCACAGACAATTCAACAGTGAGGGCTTACCTTCAGAACCAAGGGGGCACTCACTCAGAAACCCTCACAGGTCTGTCGGCCAAAATTCTTCTTTGGTGTCAGACAAAGGGCGTGTCCCTGACTGTGGCACATTTAGCAGGGAAAAGGAACGTGATGGCCGATGCTCTGTCTCGTCGAGGTCAGGCTATTGCGACAGAATGGGTTCTCCACCAAGAAGTAGCCGATCGGGTTCGGGGCATTTTTGGCAATCCGCTGCTGGATCTGTTTGCCACCCGGTTCAATCGGAGGTGTCCTCTGTTTGTGTCCCCGTTTCCAGACGCGGAAGCGTGGGGGGTCGATGCCTTCTCTCTGGACTGGTCGGGGATGCATGCGTATGCGTTCCCGCCCACACCAGTCCTGCCGCGCTTACTGGATCAAATAGAGAGATCAGTCAATTGCAACATAGTTCTGGTAGCACCATGTTGGCCGGCTCAGAAATGGTTCCTACCACTTCTCAACCTACTGTGCGACAACCCCAGGATTCTTCCGAATTTCCCATCGCTTCTGTCTCAGGGGATCTTTCGGCATCATCCAAACAGCCAGTGGTTAAATCTGCTCGCCTGGCCATTGTCCAGCGATCCTTGTCAGCTTCAGGCTTTTCAGAACAGGCTGCCTCCTTTATCGCAGGATCTAAGCGGCCATCAACAAGTACCATTTACGATGCCAAGTGGAGTCATTTTGCGGATTGGTGTGCTGCAGGGGAAATTGATCCATGCTCACCCTCTGTAGCTCAATTGGCAGATTTTTTACTGCACCTATTTGTAGCAAAAGGTTTACAGGTCATAACTATTAAAGGTTACCGCTCCGCGATTTCTCATACATTGCGTGCTTCTGGATGGCCAAATGTAGCAGGGGATCATCGGATATCCCAGCTGGTTGCTGGGTTTTCTATTTCCCGGCCTCGGGTAACAAGGACAGTTCCACCATGGGATCTGTCTGTAATTTTGAAGAAGTTAATGGAGGCTCCATTTGAACCTCTTTCGGCAGCGTCTTTTGCAAATTTGTCAAAAAAGACTGTATTTTTGCTGTTCTTGGCTTGCTCGGCCCGTCGCTCTGAGATTCATGCGCTTTCAGTCCGACCAGGTCACATTGTCTTTGGGCCAGCGAATGAATTTGTTTCGCTGCGGCCTGCTTTGGAATTTTTGGCAAAGAACCAACGACCAGGCTCGGTTGGGCGTCAATGGCGAATTGAAGCCCTAAAACATCGAGTGGAACCGGGCATCCCGGACAGGACTTTATGTCCTGTGCGGGCGTTGTGTTTCTATTTAGATCGCTCTGCTTCACGGAGGGGTTCACGGGAGCGGTTATTTATTCCGCTGCTGGATCACCTAAAGGGTGATATTTCGCGGGACACAGTAGCCCGATGGGTCTCTTCAATGATCAAGGACATTTTATTGAAGGAGAATCTTTCCTCGGAGGGAGTCGTTTCTCATCAAGTGAGGTCTATGGCTACTTCCTGCGCAGCCTTTTCGGGTGCTCCGTTGGAGGAAGTCTGTCGGGCCGCCTTTTGGAATTCACCGTCGACATTCACGTCATTTTATTTACGGGATGTTTCAGGCCAGTTAGGCTCATTAGCTTCACTGGGTCCTGTTGTCATGGCTCAAGGTGTCCGTTCTTTCCGATCGGACCCTTTAGTGTAGAATATTTATGTAGCATTATCAGGATCACAGGGGGTGTATCCTTGTACATAGTTTGGGCTCATATCTGCAAGTATTAATTTCGCAAAATTCTGGGGGGGGCCCCTGAGCTGGACGGACTCACTGTGGCCAACCGGTCTTCCCTGTGCTACAGTGCTCCATTCCGTGCTTGGGTAAGTGCTCTCTTTTTCCCTCTTACCTTGCGTTTGAGCGGTGGTTTTTCTATCTACCTTTCCCACCATCCTTGTGCTAGGCTAGTCTAGCAAAAACCATAGGAAAGGGTACAGTACTCGATGGAAATATTACAATTTTTGGAACTAAAATTTGTATTTCCGAGTAGTACTTACCCTTTCCTATGGTGGGAATCCCGCCCACCTGCCCCGCATAGCTGTTTTTTTTTGGTCTGCTATGACGAAAAAAGATGGCGGATTTCGCCGGTGGCTAAATGCAATACCGCAGGGCCGGGTCGTATAGAAAAACCATTGGCGATAAATCCAAATTTAGAAAATATTGGCAAAAACCATAGGAAAGGGTAAGTACTACTCGGAAATACAAATTTTAGTTCCAAAAATTGTAATTTTTCATCGTGGGTTTAAATCTTTAGTAGGCTCTTCTTCACTGGTTTGTTCTTATAATTGTTTATTTCTATTTTTACAGGTGAATGCTCAGAAGAAGAAGTGTTGAATTTATTTTTACAATCGTTGGATTTCTGCGAAGCGAAAGATCAACTTTCCTACATAGAATTTGAAGAGTATTATGAGGGTCTCAGTATTGGTATTGATAAGGATGAAGATTTTGTTAATATTATCGTCAACTCCTGGGGTATCTGAACCTAGTCAATTAACTCACAGTTTCTTCAATTGTTAGATATTAAATTGTGGATATTAAAAAGTAATTACCAACAGTTCTAAGTTTCACTGTAGGGTTGAAAACTGAAAATTATCTAATTTAACTCCGAGACTCAAACTTACCTAACAGTGGAACCGCTTACCTAATAGTGGAACCGGGTCATGAACCGGGTCCTGAGCCCAGCTTCATGAAAAAAGTGAACTGAAAATGTTTTGGTTTACCTAGTCGTTTATGTTTACTTCATGTTTTCAATTACTACAACCAATGAAACTTAATCAGTTTTTCCTGCTTAAATTGTTTTCATGAATCTGGATCCAGGTCTATTTAATCAGTTTACACTGATCGTATGGTGAACTTGTCAAATATAACGCAGAATTTTAGCCTTTTGTATTTTATAAGTGTTTCATGAAGAAATGTTGCGTATTCTTAAATGTTGGATAAAACCAGAAAAGAAACTGATGTAAAACGTTACCTATTTTCAGGTAATTGGGTCGTTTTTCCTGAATTTAATATATTCGACATTTGAAAAAAAAGTCATTTCATTGGAAATGGGACACACGCTAAGTAGTAAAGTCTATATGTAAGATATTGTAGAGTTGTATTTCTTGTGATATTTGAGACATCCTTTTAGAGACCATCGTTACAGGTATTAATGATTTGAATGTCAAGGTCGCACGCAGGTGGTTCGTCTCACTGATATACTGCGCTGTAATGTGTTTTACCTTTTTAATTGGCGTTGACGTTTTTTAACTGCCAAAAAAGTTCTCGTCCAAAACTTATTCATTCCATTTCGGAAGTGTACCTTGTATAATGGTAAAATAAATAGTATTCATGACACATATTCATATTTCTTGTTTGTATTTGATTATCTTTTTGAGGATTTGGCACAATTTATGCAGCAAATACCATATAAATAGGAAACTCTGTATCCCGTACTTCATGAGTGTCCCTTCTCGGATGCCTCGCTATCACTGCCACTGCGGCGCTCATTACAGATTGAAGTTAGAATTTGGGCCCCCACTAGAGGAAAAATGTACTGTTACTATACTTCTGAAAAGACAGTTCCTTAACTGGAATGATATGGATTTACGTAATAAACGACACTGCAATCTTAATTAGATTTTCTGATAAGCAAAAATCTACAATAACAACTTACTAAATTCAGAAGCCCGTCACATCCTGACTCAAGAGGACTGACAATCGAAAAACAAAACAATTCAAAATAGATCAGCCAAGTTCAATTTATACGCAAAATCCCAGAAAAGCCGTTGTGAAGTTGAGGAACCCCTGTGAGATAACTCATTAAATGACGTGTTTTGTCAGAAGATGAATCGACTCGTGCCTTTTTTTTCCGGACTATCCCTGAACCCCCAGAGCTTTCTCATAATTTTTACGTTCAATTACGATTTCTGCAGAAGCAATATATATATATACATATTATATTCAAAGAATATGGCAAAAACGTTTAGTTTTAGCAGAACAACGCGAGGACATCGACATCGGGATATTGAATACTCAGATTAAGGTAATCTTTTATATGCTGAAAATCAAAGGCTGCTAGTGAAAAGTTTGATATGCGTGTATTAAATAGGCGTGAAATTTACAGCACTTTTTTCTGAATGGTCTAGTTTGAAATAGTTTTGAGATTTGAACTGATTCGGACGTTGTATCACATCGCTCCTAATTACGAGTAAAGATAACGATATTTCCTTGAAAACTTTCTCTGGCGTAGTTTCCACTCCAGACGAACCGTTTTCAAAGAAATCCTCGTCATAACAAACACCCACCTGTATCTTCATGAGACACTGGGTCATCGTACAGTGTTTGTCGTCGTATAAAAAAGTACTTCACCATTTTGTGAGGACATTAGGTCAGTTGATGTGACGCCGTTGACGATGAAGATACCTGTAATTAACAGGCAGTATACGAAGTAATACGACCAATTGTCGCTTATAAGTGTCAACAAATGTCTTACTAAGATTGCGTTGATCTTTCAAATGGAACTGTTCGTGTTTTCATTTGGTTTGGTAAAAGTTCGTTGTCATTGTTTGCAATGTAAATACGTCTACAGAGTCTAGACCTTTGGGTAATGGTTCAAACTGATCGCGGAAGTTGGGATACACGTAGAACGGATCACTACTGGAAATGAGTCGATCAGATTCATGAGAGGTTGTTAAGTATATAGGAGGTATTTCCTCGGAGATACAGCATACATTTTCTGGAGGAAATTGAATGAAGTGCCTCACGTCAGCTAGTTTTTCTACCTTTTAAAATGGAATTTGGATCGAAGCTTAACTCTGATTCAGCACGAAATTCAATGAACCATCATCAAACAATATAATATATATACTGTTTCAAAGGTTTTTATGAACGAATCCCCTAAGGCTACATGGACCTACTATCAAAAAAAGCCTTTGTAAAGCCCAACTACACGACGCATGGAAATAGGGAAACCACGGAAATACGGGAACAAACATCTTTGATCTCGGAAACGTTGTTCCCTAAAACCATGATTCTCGTTTCTCGTAAACGCACACAACACTGGGAAACGCTCGGAAACATGTTTCTGTAACTTGTTTTCTTGTTTCCTTGCGTCGTGTGCGTTGGGTTTGAAATATAAACTGCCAAATAGGTCACATATGGTTTCATAATTCATCGTCAAGAAAATAAGGGTGAAATTGTCAGATTATTGTTGCTGACCATCAGTTCACCATCAACAACATTGCGACGGCGACCGTTCATGAATGTGAACTATTTCTTGACCTTTTCTACGAAAAGTTACCAAACCATAGCAGACTATATAGGAAATAATATTAAACAAACAATAAGGAGGTACGGTAAACTAACGTTATATCACATAAGGTCGCTTTATTTTGTCCAAGAAGGCAGATCTTTAGAAAATCGACCAGTTGTTGTTGAGACCTCGATGTAGTGCGAACTCTTTCGTGACGGTATAATATCTGGGGTCGAATAAAACATCAAAAACTGTGTCAAGAGACTGACATCATTATTTTTCAGACTTTCATTAGCGCTTTCCTTTGAGGTGCAAGTAATTAAACAGCAATCAAGCAGATATAAGGTTTCTTTCGTATAGGTACGCGTGACGTGGCAAATATCAGAACTAATTTCAAGTACATCAATGGAACGATTTTCTGAGAAATTTCAGCACATTAATCAGCAGATCCAGCGCTTTAGATTCAGTTGAATTTTCGATGCGTGAAAACTTCTTGGTCTCCGTATCTACAAACGTATCTCTCCCTACAATATTTTCTCTGAGACAATCGTTAATTCATTTGAAACTTAACCTGCTGTTATAGCTTCTAGTGCGGTAATGGCATTTAATGAATTTGACGGATTTGACGGAATTAATGAAAATAGCGACAATTACCGGGTTTTGTGTAGTGTCTACGTCCTGGCACAATGAGAGTAGGTGACACGGTACAGAATACACAATTCAATTACCGTCCAATATAAAATCAGACATAGTGAAGCCTCTGATGATGATACGGGACAATGACATTAATATGACTGTCAGGAAACCTTCGTTAAAATACGAGACAGTAATCAGTATCACAACGTCTACTGCCCATGATATCACTCACCTCCCCCCCCCCCCGACCCACCCACCCACCCCATTCTCTCTCATTTAGGTCAAACAGGGGGATCTAGGGGTAGTTTTAAGCCTTCTCATCTACGTAGCTTGCTTTATTTGTTATGGCACAAATCGTTGAAACCTGAAGATTTTAGACTCATCCCCTCAGAAATTGCATATTTCATATTGAACATTAGGATTAACCCGTGGCCACTTTGTGCGAGGAATGCCCGGACTCCAGCCTTACAATTTTCCAAGGACCGCCGCTGTCAATTCCAGATTCAAAAACATATCTGATTCAATTTTCTGTGAAAAGAAAACCTCCGAAAGTTACCTTAGGAAAGAAATCAAATTATATATGAGCTATTTCATTGGAGATTACGTGTACATGATCGGAATTATGTATCACGAAATTCAAAATTCTGTTTTATTCCTGCTAGGAATAATAAATGCATACAAAATGATACGCACATTTTTGACTTGATAATGATGCTTTTGAAGTTTTGAAGTTGGTCCACATTCGTAAGAAAGCTAATTGCTCTTCTTATCAGGAACAAATAAAAGGAAATTTCTATACGACATTGGACCAGTTTAAGCAAGAAGAATTATTTCCGAGAAATATTGTAAAAAAAGACCAATGAACTTTTATGCAATTACTGAACATCAGATTCACTCACTATATATAGAATTCAACGAAAGTCTCGTCCGAAATATCTTATCTAATTACCTCATTTCTGTTTATTGTGACGATAACAGAGGTTCATCAGAGGTTTCTTTCTATGAAATTTTGCAGTTTTTCAACACGTTCAATCGTCAGTGAAATCACGTGTACACATGTGTTTACGTAAGTCGGCGTCGCGACGCGATGCCAGCGACGAACCACCCTCGCAAAGTGCCGTCTGCCATGAGCGCGCTCTTGCGACTGCTGCCAACTGCCAGCGACAACAGTTGCAACGAATCGCTCATGTTTTAGTTCCTGCGACGCAAACCATTTTAACCGACAGAGACTAACTATACTTTGCACAGTCGCTGATGATCGCGTCGCAGTCGACCTATGACCCTTGTGACGAGTTGCATCCAATCGCGTCGCGTTTGCAAGCGCAAGTCGACAAGCTTGCCTTCAAGTGATCACAACTAATGAAAAGACTCGTAAAGTAAATTAGATATTTCGTGTGAACATTTACATCTATCATTCACTTGTAAACTGAATATATATATGCAATGAATCATAATTTGGAAACCTTATGAAGTGCTTCCAGCCATGTTCCAAGGCCAGACGCAAGGCCGCGCATGGACGGCGACCTCATTATCGTGTAGACACTAGTGATTAATATAAGATATGAAGTAGAGACTGTGCGTAATTTAGCGTAATTTAGCACATTACAGTATTCCGGAAGCTTCCATTCTGCATAAATCAACGGAAGTTTCAGTTGAACTTTAAGTTTATTTGATCGGTGTTTGAAAAGACATTATGACATATCTTAGATGATTGCAGTTTTTCAGCATTTAACCGGGTCGATATTGAGTAGAATATTTGAAAATCACGTTTAACTGAGCCTGAAATTGATCTAATGCAGGTATCTGTCTGCTGCTTGGTCAAAATCCCCGATCCCCCACGACTCGTAAATCGACAGCTCAATAGTGTCCCGTTACCTCAGCTCTTTACCACGATACCCTCTCATTTATTTCGCTTTACAAACCCACCACACCTGGTTACGTGATGAATAAAATCTTTGTTTTGTTTGTAAATAACTTTTAACCATGTTTTCTTATGAATGAATGATCGAAAATTCAATTGACCTGCTGGGAGCGAACCAGGGATAATCGTTCCATGAATCGCATCCGGAGTCCGAGGTCGCACCCACAGAACCAATAGTCAAGTCCACGTAAAGGGATTGGATCCAGGTTGTGGGATTGATGCCTGCGTGAACTGGATCTATAGGGTGTTACCCGGCTCGATAGTAAAACAAACCCTGCAGGTAGTAATCTGATAAACCCGGGAGCTTCGTCTGCCGCGTGTCGTGCGTACGCAACAGACGACAGTCGCATCGTTTATATAAACCCGCTTCATACCCGACATCAGGGCAGTTCTGCCAACAGCATGTAAACGATAAACTTATCTCTTTACCATCATCGTCATCATTATCATCTCTACGTTAGAAGTTTGACACTGCTAGACCGGCACGGCGCGAGAAACAACGACGAATAAATCCTCACAACTCTTCTCAAAATATTCCGCTGTCGCATTTTGATTTCAGACACTGAAACTTTGATTTCTAAAATTCAGAATATTTTTCCAGTAACGGTAGCAATGATCGTCATACGTTTGATCAGTCTGTGTGTGATGGTGTCTGTAGTCAGCGGTGGTCTCGACAAATATTGTAACGAAGATGTAAAAGAAAGGAGTCCCCCGCGTGGTGCGATATGTGGGGGACTTTTATCAGATTTATTACGGACAATATGTGGTACAGACGGCTTCTATGTTTATGGAGCTCACATGAAAAAACGTCAACATGGAATCGGTGAGTAGCAAAAATGTTAACATTGACATCCTTTTTGGTTTCTGACTGTATTTTAAAAGAAATCATCGAAGTTCGTTGGACAAACTTTTTTAAATAAATAAATATTGATAATTAGATAAATATGAATAATGTTGACCTTGTGAATAAAGATGCGATGAACTTTCGACGCATTGGTTTTCAATAATATTTCAATTAATTTCTTGAGAAAAAAGATTTTTTCTTGTTGGGACAGTTGCAAGCAGTTGAACATAAAATGTTCAGTTTTTAATCTTAAATTTGTGGTTAGTGGGTTATAATCATGTGATCTGTTACCGTGTCTGAGTGTACAGGTGATTCGACTAACACGTTTTATCATTAATCATAATCTAAAGAATCGAACAAAATAGTTCATCAAATCGAAATCCTTGGTTAAACAGTCGTAACGACTATAGATTTTAAATGTTGGTGAAATATGTGAATTTACCTTAACAGACAGAGATATTTTATATTTGCAATTTATGATTTGTATGACGTTAAATTTACAATATCTATCTCCAATATTAGAATAACAATTTACAGTAATACTTTACAATCGTTGATTTTCATTTTCCAAAAAAAAAGTATGAAAATTGTATCCAAATTTCTTTCAAAATCTTGGTACTGTTCGGGAATTGGCCTAAATTGATGATCAAACGATTGATTTAAATTTAGTGAATTTGATCTATAATAACGTTATATATATTGCTATCAATTTTCATATCTTCATGAAAACGACGATCAATTAGAAGACTTTAAATAGCAGATTGGAATTCCTGATTTACTCCGTATTACGTGAACGTCAATTAACCGATAATTTTACTAATATTTCAATAGACCATTTATTAATAGAAATTACATCGCATCGTATCTAAAGTACAGGTGACCTGTCAGAGTTAATGATTTCCTGGGTAAGTGGACCAGTTCTATTGCCACATAAGTGTCATACTCAAAATGACGAGTTATAACATGTATAGGGGGATAGTTTACGGAATCAGATAAGAAATCATTCAGTTAACTTAAACAAAACTTAGGCTTCAGGCAATTCTTTATCATTTCTTCATTTCTTCATTCATTTTATCGTTAATCGATTTAGCGGTACATATATAAATCCTTTAGATATGAAAACAACTGTAAAAGTGGGTTCAGAATCTGGTTCGACAGTTCGACGGTATGAATTTGAATCCATGGTTGAAACATGGATGAACTAGCTTTAACTCTACAACCAAACTTTAAAAAACTGAAATGAACAAGTTTAGATTCAGGGGACTGTGGAACCAGGTCCAACACCATTTCCTCATAATCTGTATGAATGATAGTATAGGCTATATACAAAAATACTCTTCGCGCTAAAATTATACGTGCGCGTGCAAGTTGTTTTTCTTGTCACTGGAAAACACGTTGTGATCAGAAAAAAACCTCGCGTCTTATATTTGCCGACGGAAAAAAAGTTATGAAAAAACACGAGACAGTGTTGAAAAAATAGTGTTTGTCGTTGGATCAACACCTCTGCTACATCCGGAAACTGTCCTCGATAGAATAACAAATTATCTAAACATAGTCGAACATCCATTACTTCCATCCCTCCCTTCTTCAAGAACATGTCTCCCTAAAAATACATTGTACAATTTATCTGTGTATTTTTGTCGATGTCGATATTTCTATCATTGTAGATATCTTAGCTACATTGTTTTTCCCAATTAGAGAATTGACAACTGAATATCATTAGTTGCTAGAGAGCCTATTTAATATTCGATGATTGGTATCTATGATAAGAATTATATTATGTAACTTTAAAAATTATGTAGATCACATTACAATAAGACATGTATATAGTTTACATTCGGGTCATTGTTGATTCCCTGTAAGATAAGTTGTGTTTATGTTTACTCGAGGGGATTACCTGACGACGACCTCTATTTATCTGAATAATCACCAGCTATTTTCAAACAGAGGAAACCAACATCCGAAACCCTTATTTCCTGCAATACAGCCCGTTTCTTAGGTCAGTTGGGCAGTTCCTGGGCGGTTTGGTACCAAAAGCCCACGACAAGTATTAAAATCCGAAGAACATTGTTCCTAAAAAGTTTCTTTGTTTTCTGTCTGTTTCTGGGCGTTTTCCTCAAATTCTAAGTCTGAGTAAGAAGCGGCGTAATTGTGTAATTGACCGCGGTCAAGTGGTCAGACTCTATGGCCGACTTGACGACACGTATCGTTTTACTTCATGTCTACGTTCCGGCGTTAAAGGTCCATAATGTTTCTACATGATCATGTGGAGAATTGTAATTAGGAAATGCTGAGATAGTAAGCGTAGATCGGAGTAGATTTCGATTCGTTAATATTTATATAAAAGCATAAATTTCGATCAAACTCTTTCGATATCATCAAACACATTTCGATTAAAGTCTAATTACTGGTACTTCAAGCATAAAACTATTTGTTTTAGGTTACGGAAATTGGGAATAGATAAACTCTCAATATTTATCAAGCTATAATTGTGGAAACGGGTGAATGAAATATCCAGGCCCTGGATGGGTCAAATTCCGTTTAATGCAACGATCCTTTAATCGTTTATGCTATTGTTTCTATCTGCAGATTCTTCCATGGAGAAATTACCAGTGAATTCGCCATTTTTGAGTAAAAAACAGGCGTTTTCCTATCTGCAGAAAAAGTCGTACCGGTCGTCAGAGCAGGGTATCGTCTGCGAGTGTTGTTACAATAAATGCACCTTCTACGAGTTGAGACAGTACTGCATGGACCCAAAAGCCATGCCGACCGTTGTCAAGAAATCGGTGACGATGCCCAGTTTACTTCGCCATTCATCTCCGAAACCGAAACACAGACCAACGGCGGGTCACAGATCACTGACCATCTATCAATCACCAGTGCACCACACCGGGTCCGTTCAGAGACAGGCTGATGGATCTAAATGGACTGACACTGGTGATGAACTGCTATTCATGGGCGAACCTTTGAAACAAGCGGCTGCCAGACAGTTTTTCGAATCGCTTTTGACAAATTTCAATCCCAAAGTGAATCGTACAACTACTGGCACATCCAGCTCTTACAGAATCCCATAACGGTATAATTCGAGATTTTCCACCTTTGCTGATGGCAATAATTGATGAGGGTTGTAGTTAGTTAAATATACTGCATGTATGATGTACTAGGTGCCATCATAGATCCAAGTTTATGGTGCTAATAGATAAAATGAATTACCAGCTATATGTGTTGTTGGCGCATCAAATGCCCCTTAGAAACTCAATGTGTTCATTTCTATATCAAAAGTTTTTCGTCAAAATAAGATAGACGACGGATACCGGTATATAAGTGGGAAGTTTGAATGAAATGTGAAGAATGGCTTCGAAAATCTTCTATTGCTGTATAACGGTACAATACCTGAAACTTTGCCCAAAATGGTGTTGAAAAAAATGATAATAAACTGTTGTTTAAGTTCACAATAAGTGTGGTTTTAATACGTTATTTTTCCCTTCTTAATCAATGAATATCAAAACTGAGACCATAAGATAGAAACTAAGATTACTTTATATGAAATTTTATTATTTATTTTTATACATTATCTACAAAACATTTACAAATAACAATTCACATTTTATACGAGAATTGTAGAATTACACGCGCTGTAATATTCAACAAAGTTTATTTCTAATGACGTCAGTTTGGATTCTAATCCCAAAATTTGATGGCACCGTCCCAGCCAGCGGTGACTATTTTAGAAGTTTCATGCGGATGCCACAAACACGCGATACAAACATCATCGTGAGCTTTGAATTTAGTGAATAGTTTCGTTGTTTTCCAGTCCCAGATGTAAAGTTTACCATCAGCGTCTCCAGATATCAGATAACTGCAAAATACACAAAATCATAAGAATCATCGAAGGACATGAAAAATGTTTTGCCGAACGAGATGCGGTAAAACTAACCTCATATCTGGTGAAAAGTCCATCATACACGCGTAACCAGCAACCTATAATCAAACAGAACATTGTGTTAGAAGAATGAGTGCATTAAAATGAGCAGAGACAATTTCATCTATCTATATGAATACAGTGATTGCTCAGTTATAACTACATGTAGTTTGTTACCTAATCGTTGGTGGTAAGCTTTTATAACCGGATGGGCTTATACCAACTTTGTCGCTTGTGAAAATATCTGATCGTGAATCTAAACCACAGACCGGTTACCAAGTTATAACATACTGCATTTGTCACATTAAACACGGTGGGAATTTTGACCCAAATGATGAAATACCCAGTAATTGATGAATTTTGTAATCTAATGAATGGGAGCCTAACAAAATATTAACTTAGTATGTTTCATATCACTGCGATCCCTGTGAAACAAACTCCAAGTCCACATGAAGTTTATCTTAACGAGGCTCAGCTGTTTTTTTTCTACATTAAGCTACGTACCATGTGTCCCTTGAATATTTTCTTGCGCATGTATTTAAATCGATTGAGAACGTTGAAAATAACGATTTGATTATTCATCGATTGACATCCGAGCCACTTGCCGTTCGGTGATAACGTTACAGCAGGCATCGAATGCATTGATGGGTCTGCGATATACTTAAAATCAACCGGAACATCCCTGAAAATAAACATCGCATAACAGAGAATTAGGAGATAGTATATAGAAACTGGACCCAGTTCAACACTTCAGGATCTAGTTTCACAGTTATGAGTTTACATTGGACAAGATCCAGGGCCCAATTGCACTGTCATGATGTAATTCCAAAAGTGGTTTCAATTCTTAAGACTAGTCTTACGTTGTAAGATTGGCTATAAGAACTAAGATGGTCTTAAACTGTAACTCTAAGCCATGACTATACAACTGGCCTCAGGGTCGTGATCATTTAAACTTACCACTCCCAAACACGCAAACTTTTATCATCGGAAGTTGATACGAATCTTCTATTTTGATCTACGAATGTTATAGTGTTTACAGCTCCTAAATGTCGGTCGTATTCCTGAACGACATCACCGGATCTGATATCCCACTAGAAACGCACAAACACAACAGATAATATGTAAGAAGTTTATGAAATACGCTATAACTACTTTAGGTTCGAAGTTCAGAAAACCTACACAAACGATTTTCTTGTCGGAAGTTCCGGCCACGAATAAATGCTGTTTATCTTCATCGGGATTAAAACGAACGCAATACGGAACTTTACGACTTGTGAAACGAGAAATACATTCACCTGAATAGAGAAACAATCAGATTATAAATAATATATTAAATCTGAGGCGATTAATTAAAGGTGAATTTATCTTGTCAAATCAGATTTGATTTTTCGTAATCATAATTTGCTAGTCATGTGTAATCTAATCAAATAAGATTTGCACAACAGGATGAATTTGACGCCTTGTTCCAAACGGCTGACAACAAAATACTGTCCCGGCTATTGAAATATTATTTCCTACGAATGAGTTTCAGGTTTCTCTTTCAGTTTTGACATTTGAATCAGTTTTTCGAAAAAAATTTGTGAGGCAACCATCTTTAAATCGTATCAAATCACTTCCGGGGGTGATTTAATGATTTGACAAATCGATTTGAATTTGATGCCGAGTTAGATTAAAAAATTAGACCAAATCTAATTTGATTGACAAGATAAAAACGATTTTGCTTAAAATCAAGTGTAATTTGACGTGATAAATTCGTCTTAAAGCTGTTGAACGATTCTTTACCAGTTTCTGTGTCCCATAATTTACAGTATCTGTCATAACCACAACTAAGGAATTGAGTTCCGGTGTTGTTGAATGTAACGTCTCTGACTGCCTGACGATGTCCTAAATATGTCTGCACGCATCTCCTTTTATTATAAACTTCCCAAATCTAAAAGAAATGACAAAGAAACCGGATATGGTGATCAGTCATCAGATTAAAACAGGATACCGCTACTAACGAGACTTTGAAGATGAGAGGAAAATCTTGAAACTGTCGAATGATAAACTTTAACTATCATCAATTGTGTGATTATTCAGAAATAAGATATTTTCTAATGCATTTTCAATACGATGAAATGACAAATTACCTTAATTTTACAATCCATACTGCACGAGAGTAAAAGATGAGCCGATTTAGGAAACCACCTGATCGCCGAGACTCCCTTCGTATGACCGGTCCACGTATGGATCTGTTTTTTCGGTATGAAACATTTGTCGGGTGGATATTCAGATTTCAAATTGACACCGATATCTTGAGGTATGTGTAAAAACGATCTGCCTTGATAATCGTGAGAATCTTTGACTGAAATGAGAAAAATATCGAAATTGAAAGTTCCGAATGATTTTAGAAAATATCGACGATTCTATTGAGCGAAATCTTACTGTGTAACGTAGATTTCTCTTCCATCGGTTTCTCTTCAACTTTCTTCCCTTTCTTGTTTCTCTTCGCCAGAATCTCATCCAACTCTGCCTGGTCTTCCTATGAACAAAAATTGACATAACAGTGAATATATCGATCCAGGGGCCATACACATCAGTAATTCCTGAAGGAAAAAATTTTCAAATTTTGAGGGGTGTGTCCATCACAGATGATCCGTCGTACCTCTGAAGGTTTAGAAACTGTTTGTTCATCGACGTATTTTCCCCACGGTCCGAGGTATCCGTCGATATCCGAGGCGTCAGTGTTTCTAACGCGTTTACGTTTGTCTCCCGGTCGTTTTTTCATAGCTTCAAACACAGTTATTCCTACAATAAAGAAATATACCACATTTTAAGTAATATTCCACCAGATGACGACACTATCCTTTCAACTTTGGAAAATTTTTTCATTGTACTTTATTGTAAATAATGTGTAATACTCTATGCAGGGTTAGAGTGTGGTAAATCTTATCTTTTATCCGGATTGTAAGAAGACTTCCAAACATACAAAATATATCAGCTTCACTTTTCTACTCTTAAGTGTTGAAAAAAATAATCATCGAATAAATGAATAAATATTGTCTCATTGTACCTTTTGATTCTTCCATTGCATCAGCATTTCCGACAACTGAAGCCGATACATCTCCGGTATCAACTGACGGATCCAGAGCGTAACCGTAGCTTGTGAAAGTTCTGCGCTGCGTTTCGAATTGGAAATTATTCATATGACTCGGTTCGGTGTATCCTGCTAGTTGGTTACGTTTCATACTCTCTTGTTGAGTCTTAAAAGGGTGATCAGGACCGACCTAAACCAATGGATGAAATATAAACCAATTTATCATCGATCAATCAGTAATAATGAAATTCCACTGCATTTCAAATGTAGTTAATTTCAAATACTGTAAATTCTATTCAACCGTTACAGTCTTACCTTTGGAGCGTATAACTGTTCATATCGTGGATTGAACTGTAAATCTTTAGTAGTCGGATCAATTGGGGAACCTTGATCTATATCTTCCTACAGAATGACAAACAGATTACATAATTGGTTTATATCGCAACAACATTCAAACTATGACAAAGTTCTAGTTCACAGTTGAAATCTGTATGATTAAAATGGCAGCCAGAAAATATAGTGTGGAGAGGCGTACGTTGTCGTTGTTAAGGATGAACATCCACAGACAGATCTAAAAAACAATTGTGGAACTTGATCCTGGGCCGGGGAGCTGGGTCTCAACCTTAAAGCTGGATTAATTGCATAGGGCCATATTTCTATGGTGTTCATTCCTGTTCCAATCTGGCTATCATTCACCAGAAACACTAACTAAGAGACTAAGAAGAAGGGGGCTCAAGCAAGTTACGAACGACGCCACGAACCTTTGTCACGACCATCGGAGCTGCGTCGAGCACGGCAATTTGAGACTTATTTTCATTTTTATTGTAGTTTAGATGCGCAGTATATGAAGCCTCCTCATTGTTTTCTGTATCAGGATTCTCATCAGAATCACTGGAATTCTCTCCGTACGATTTCAACGTATCCATTTCGAAATTTTCACGAATATCTCAAATTTTCGCCCGAAGCACCACCTGGCGGCGACCGCGATCAAATCTATTTGTAGTGCCGAATGTATAATATTCGGAGTACTCCCACTCCTCCGCCGCGGTACTTCAAATCTCGTAGGATCTCGTCGATTCTCGCTATATCTCGGATATACGCCATTTTGTCATTCACTTCCTGCTTCAGAGATTTGAGGAATTTGTCGAGACGGATTTAGCGATGAATTAGAGCGTTAGAGAAATGATTCGATTAAATATGTGAACGGTTTTCAGGTGTGTTCGGTTTATATGTTGTATTTCTAGTGATGTCATTTAAAAACTCATCCTCAAACTCGATTGAGATACCTCTATCACAGCACAGGTTCCCCTCTTTCTCTAACTAACAATCTTGACTCGACGACGACGGGTTCGACTGACTAATTTTTTTCGCTGGAATTTGTCAATGGGTTTGTCCCGATTACAATAATGCAACCATTCATTTTTTGTGAAGGTCAGTTTTGATGGTGAAATAGTTTTCTAAGAAGCCAACAACGTATAGGCCAATCACCTAACCTAATAAAAATAAATTAATATTGACTTGGAGGATGTTGAACTTGTCGATTGGCAGTTACCACCCAGTGTCAGTTGTAGTTTTGGTTGGTTGATCAAAATTGTAGGGGCAACAGGGCAGATTGTTTGCTCGATAGTTGGTTAATATGAAAAACCTGTAGTACCTAACCGGCTCATGATGTCCTATAATACGAATAACTTTTACACATCTTATATCTAACGCGGTCCGATGACTGCAGGGGTTGATCTAGGAATTTTACATCAAAAGGTAGTAATGGTTAGGATCTGGGGCAGAGACTTGAATTAATGCATGTATGCAAAATCATTATGGCCACTAGAGTATTGATCTTAGCGTTATTAGGGATTACAGTTGTGGTTAGGTACATAACCATTATGGACACCTAGAACTGCAGTGGCTTCATCAGCTGAAATACATTGAGATTTACAAACATTTCCCTAATGCTGTAATATTGATTTTTAGGTAATGAACGAAGAGATTAAAAAGAGGAAGATTATTATAAAATGCCTTTGATAAAACGGACAGTTGATCCTAAAGAGATCAGTCGCGTGACGGTTCCTCGCGGGATTCAAAATGAATTAGAATGCGTAACGAACCATACTCTGGGTAACGTGATTCTACAGTTGAGTACGCTCAGTAAACACGCCGAGGATATATTCGGTGAATTGTTTCAACAAGCCGGTGATTTGTACAACCGAACGAATCAACTATGCGATCGCATCGATAGGTTAAAAGTTAAAGTGACGCAGTTAGATTCAACTGCTGAAGAAGGTAAGAATTTCATTGTCAACAATGTTTTTATTTGCCAGTTTCTTAAAAGTTAGTTAAAGATATCTGGTGGATGAATACCTAGTAACAATTGATTGAACTCTTAATTATCACTACTATGTCAACTAAAACTTTTTTTCATGCTTCATGTTATTATTTATTGATGAAAAGTTCAGATGATTATCCTGTCCCGTGGCATGGTGGATAAGGTGTTTGACTCACAACTGAGAGGTTGAGGGTTCGAATCCTAGTGAAACCATGCATTCAGGCAGGACACATATCAGCGTTCATCGACTCACTGATTAAAAAAAGAAATGACGCTGTGGGACAATGCCCAACTACGGGTCCTCCACATTACTCTAAAGAAGAAGAAGAAGATGAGTCAGTGTCAATTAAGACCGCATTCCTCGTTCTCTGAATTGCGACAGTTTCAATTGATTTCTCTATGTGTAAAATATTTTGAAAAGAATTGTAACCCATATTATAAATTCAATCCATTTGGAAAATCATTCAATACATTAGGAAGCTATTTTAAGTTGTTTACGTGAATGAGGAAGTACTAGAGATTGCAGAAAGAACTTGATTTCATCAGGGATTGGGAAAAGGTCATCTCATTTCTAAGCGTTTATTGTGGGGCTTCAACTCAGTACTCTGTAAATGTTGTAGGTTTTTCTAGTATTTAGCACTGCGTAAATAATAAGCAACTAATTTGCTGATAATGTAACGTTATTTGGGTCAAATTTAGTCAGTATTATTTGTATAAACACTAGAATAATAGTATGATAATAACAGTACTGGGCAGAACGGTCGATATTAACTTTCAACTAAGTTCCTGTTTGAATATGAGACCAGAACTCATAAATACCTGCAAAAATTCAAATGTTAGTCGAGTAGAGATTGATTAGTCTGGCAATTATTGACATTAAAAGCTTATCGAGAAGAATATTCATATATCAGTATGTTCTGATATACATTTGTGTACTGTATGTAGCTGGTATGTGCTGAGTAGAACCTTCAGTTCGACTATAGACAACTCTTTTCTATAAATGTAGTTGTAAAATCTGCCATCCATATGGATGATCAGACTTTACAAGCACGGACTACGCATTTTCTAGAAGATCAAACTTTAGCATGAATCATTCTAAAATAAGAATTTACACGATATTCATTTCAATGATTCCTTATACTGACAGGGTTCCCTCAAAAACCATGAATTCCAAAATTCTGGTCCACTGGTAAAAAGAATCCTCAAATTGTGAATTTTTTTAGCCTAAGCCCCTCAATTTCAGAAAATTGTTGCTCAGAAAATTTACATTCTCCATTAAATAGACTGCTGTATTATGTCTGTGCATTAAGCTAGTACTGAGCTCGTACAACTCGCTGCAACTAAATGTCTTTTATTATTCCCTGATGTACTACGACCACAATGTTAATGTATCACTAACTGCTATTAAACCTCACTCTCATAAAGCCATGATCACACGGAGACGATTTGGCCCTGGTCATAAACGCTTCAAGTCTCGCTGTACAGTACTGTAGATGTTTAGTTACCTTGGAAAGGGTTAATCTCACTGAGTAAACCGCAATAATTAATTCAATATACATTTATCATATTTTTTCAGTATCCGTTGTTGAGATACATCTACGTAAACCATTCCGAAGTTCAGTGATAACCGATCAGGAGGTTCTGAAACATGAGACAATGCCGCTTTGTATCCTGGAAACATACGCCGCGTGTGAACAACCACCTCCTTTAGATAAATTAGATATTTACAGGTTTGTATTCAATCAAGTCTGTTATTTATGCTCTTGAAGAAAGCTTTCTTGAAAATGAGAAATTTTAATAAGCAAATAGTCAAAATTTATCCTTTATGAAACTCGCCTCAAAACAGATTCAGAAATAGATCGCGTCGATATTAAATTGATTGTATTATTTACTGTTATAGAGAGGATGATAAAAGAAGTATGAAATTTTACACTGATCCGATGTATTTCTTCGAGCTTTGGCGACAAGAAATGGAGGAACACACGAAACACACTAAACAGAAAACTGATAAAACTAAAAAGCGACACAAGGTAATTATTTCACATAAATGAAAAGTTTTCAGTAGATTCAAAGGAGACAAAAACAGTTGACAAATCAATTCTAATTGTAATTTTTCTTTCAGCAACAACGTGATCAACAGAGAAAACCAATTAAAATCAGGGAAGTGAAAAAACACGATTACGAAAATGAAAAAATGGGAGTCGAATTTCGTCAGCAGCATAAAGGTTACCACATCGAAGGACAGTATCATTCAGAACACAATAAACGACCGAATAGTCTGGAGTTTCAGTATCCTCAACAACAACAAGGTCAATACCAACAACAGCAGGATCAATATGCAAATCATTCTAACGGACCAGTACATAACGATAGGACTTCAGGATATAATACAGAATCAGCAGCGCAATATAGATCACCGCAAACGCAACAGGTTTATCAACAAGAATCGCATTATCAAAATACAGCGATGATGGCCGCTCAATATATACACAACGAGCAAGACGAGGTGCAGATGAGAAATAACGTCAATAATCGAAGTGTCAGTCAAACCCAATCGATAAATAGTCCCCGCCCTTCGGCTCCGCCTCCCGCTCCTCCCCCGCAGACGTCGTCGCAGTATATCGATAAAACGGATTCTCCGTCAGCCGCGCGGAGAGCTCTACCCCCTCCGCCTCCTCCTCCGACTGCAGCGATGGAGAACGGCGACCGACAGAATTACAGTCCGGTGCCGTCCGGGTATTCGCAGAGTCCGCAGATGATCGCTCGTAACGAGATGATAACTCAGATACAGCGTCACTCGCCGGCGCGATCGCTCGACTCTCATCATTCACCGAGTCCCGCTCGTAATACGCCCGATAGTATCAACCTACCCCCGCCCCCTCCTTCACCCCCATTACATTCAAATACACCGGATACTCCGATGAGTGGAGGTTCGATGCCTCCTCCGCCTCCTTCACCTCCGCTCGATATCGATTATAGCGATCACGGCGGTCCGATACCGAGTCCGCCTCCTCCACCACCTCCCCCGCCTCCACCACCTCCCCCACCACCTCCGCCGTCGATACTCGCTAACGGTAACATCATCGCTCCTCCTCCTCCTCATCCCGATAATATATCACTATCGTCGAATACGAGTTCGATGACGTCTGCTTCGGCTACGACGAGATCATCCGACGAGAATACGCATCCATCAGAGAGAGACGATCGCAGTGAATTATTATCAGCTATTAGAAGAGGTAAGATTCACAGGATCTCGTGCTTCATCACGGTCCAGTTTCATGACGAATTCACACTAGTAGTTTTGATTAATTGCTTTTGTGGTTATTTCACTCTGTTAATGAGGACAGGACAACAATTCAAACTTTTTCAATTTTAGCTTAATAATACATTTTCATGAAACTTGACCCTGGTCTCTTGGCTGAGTTTCACGCTATACAGGGTTCTTACAGATCAGAGAAATAAATGAAGTTGATTTAAACCATGTACTGTGGAACTAGGCCCAGCATCTAGCTCCACGGTTATGAGTTGAACTAATGAGTTGAAAATGAATTCTGAATATCTGTGTATTTTTTGTAGGATTTGAATTGCGTAAAGTCGAACAGAAGAAAGAGGAACAAAAACAGAAACAGAAATCATCGCAACTCGACGTGGAAGCGATAATCCGTGAGTTAGACAAACGAAGGGTTAATTTAGAGAATAATTCAGATGAAGACAGCGAGGACGATGATATGGACTGGGATTCGGATCCAGATGAATAAATTGAGGATTACGGATTGAGATATGGATTGACTATGATACCGTAGTTTGGTCAGTTTTAGTTTGTTCTGCGATGAAAATGGACATTTTTGCAATAATACGTGGAAGATTTAGACTGGAAATTATGCTTATAAGAAGTTCTGCTTTGAAGTTCTTTAAGTTCCAAATCTTTGACGCCGTTTGTCGTCGGTGTTTCCCTTGCGATGTACATGTAATGATAACTGAATTTTTCTCCCAACTCAAATCTTTTCACCGGAAAAAGAAATTAGAATCTTCCATTAAGAATGCGCCTAGTACTGTATTGGATGGTTGTATGTATTTTAGAATTGAAGTCCCATGACACAAAAATTCTGCGTCCTACAAATATTGTAAAGCTTCTGCCTTTTATTGCAACACACATCTTCTTATCGATTCAAGCATGTTATTGGATAGTTTTAGGATCCTTTCGAATTAGCATTTGCAGCAATCTTTGATTAGCTTATGTCGAGCTGAATGGTAGAAAGCCAGCTAACACGAGCAGTGTTATATTTGTGAGAACTATTTTCCCCCAGAGATTCCTAGATTAGTGTAAAATTGTAATATTCGTTTTGTATATAATACCGTATGTAAAGATGGGATTGTCATAAGTACTTATATATATATATATACATATATATATATATATAATATATATATATATATATATATATATATGTATATATATATAAACTAACTCTGATGAGATTTTAAGGTTACAATTTGACCTCTGAATACATGATCGATTATAAATTCGAGTGAAAATAATAAATATGGTTTTAGATGAGAATTTAGTTTGATCAGGTATTGTTTTCTTTGATCGGTGGGTGCTCTTACGGTAGGCAATAGACGATGGATAATTTCTGAAAAATTTTTTAATTTGTTCTACGTACAAAAAAATGAGAAATGAGCTTTAGTTGTATAGAATGGCGTATTCGAGTGCTGACACTGAAATACGGTCATGAGCTTTTATTCGAGAGAAGATCAGCTACTTGTCTTTGCAGAAGCTGGCAGCTTACACTATGAGTGATCAAAACTCCTGCTGCTCTCTAATCTACCATCAAAAAAACTGATTTTTTGTAAATATTGAACAGACATTATGAGAATGAATTATGAAAAACTGTAAATACGATATAAGATAAATGTAACTGTTTTATACAACTATGTATAATTTATAGAGATTGTGATGATAATTAAAGCCAGCGAAGTATATGTTTTTTGGGGGGTCGTCTATTTATAATGTGTGCAAATTTCCTTTCGATTTTGACCTCTCCTGTGTACGCGGCGCAGGGGCGGATCCACGCCAAAGAAAAATGATTCGTTATAGGAATCGACCCCAATTCATAGTACATTAGACTCCACTTTACTCGGTAGCGTTGGGACTGTTAATAACAACCGGATACCGAGCTGAAGACTTCAGCCAATTTAATGTTTTGCTAAATAGATCGAAGAAAAATTGACTAATTTGACCGGTACTGAGTAAGGAGTATAATGTATAAGCAATTTTTAACCATGTGTATCTCACGTAAGCCACGTGAAGCGGCCTGGATCTGACCCTGCGGTATTATTACGTGGTGTAGGAGAAACTGATTTC
Source organism: Tubulanus polymorphus (assembly GCF_964204645.1). Lineage (NCBI taxonomy): Eukaryota > Metazoa > Nemertea > Palaeonemertea > Tubulaniformes > Tubulanidae > Tubulanus > Tubulanus polymorphus. The sequence continues at coordinate 29,928,777 of NC_134025.1, forward strand.
GTACCCCTCAACGCGTACATGATAAATAGACGACCTCTTCGTATGATTCTTTAATATATAGATAAGTATTAAACCGTCTGGCAATAAACCTGTATAAACCATTGGTTGATCAGAGACGTACGTGCTATACAACGTGTATGTATTGTGGTGAAGATATATTAGTTCCCAGGGAAAAATCCCCCCCCGTTACAGAAAAATCACGATTATTACAAAATGGCTTTTGTTTGAAGAGAGCTACGATCCCAATTATTATAATAACTTTAACTATGGAATATTGTTCATGTGGCACAGAATCAATTTGAATAATAACACAATTTTTACCTGTGCCAAAAATCAACCGTGTTATCCGAATATATTATGCATGCAACCTTCATTAATAGGAGTAATAATGATAATAAACCAAATGAAATGAAGTAATATCCATAGTTACAGCTCTCTGTTTATCTATTGGTGCGTTTTATTTACAAATCGGAATAAATTTGAATATCTTATAAATATATAGTTTGTTGTCGAGTTTCTCGTTTCAAATTCTCCGGAGCTGTGTCAACTTAACTCTTGTGTGTTGTTTGTAATAGAGAGGATAAAGCAAAAGTAAGCGCTTTTGGTATGGAAAGTAATGGCACTTCAGTGAATTGGGCCCATGGTAAGAATCAAGATCATGCAACTCCTCACATTTGAACTGAAAGGAAAATATATTTCCAATGTCTGGGATTCGAATCTGATGCACGAACAATTGGTCTTGTAAATAGATTGATGATTAGAAACTTTTCACCAGAAACAAAAGTTTTAGGATATTCCTCAGTCACCAGTTCCAATAAAATCCGAATAACCCAACACAAAGATTAAGTAAGATTGATGATATGTAATATTTGTCTCATGAAAATAATATATTTTGATATATCCAAGTAATATAAATGCAATAGTAATGACATGACCAGCACTATAAACTACAGTATAATATTTACAAATTCTCGAGGAATGAGTTTACTATCTTCTGCTCGAAGAAGGTTGTTTATCAGTGGATGCCGAGTAACTGAAAATAACAATCACAATAGTTATAGTAACATTATTATAGATTCATCATGCTATGAATGAGTTAGAAGTATTTTCTCACCTGCCCAGTTGACCTCCAGCCATGCTGAAAAATTTATTGAAGTCCATACGTAGGAGTAACTGAGCTAAATGTGGACTCGATTGATGACTTTGAACACTGGACAATATCCGGAATAATAAACCAGATTGTACCTGAAAACTCTGTATGAAATAAAACAAATATCTCTCAGTAATGAGTTCACTTCATTCAGGTTGTAACACTACAGATGCTTGCAGTAGGCCTACCTTAGACAGTTCTTCTAATTTATTTGTTTCGGCTTCCTGACTCGGAGCTTCGCCTTGCATCAGAACGCAGAAATTGTTGCAAATCTCTAGAATTTCTTTCAAGTAACGCGACACCTGCAAATACCGGTAAGAGAAAAGAATTTATTACGATTATTTCCAAGGGAAAAATACGAAGCTTCTTCGAAAAACTTACGGTTTTCATGTGTAGGAATGATTGAACTAATAACGCGGCCAGAAACTGATCGTGAGCCAATCTGATAGCTTCGAAGTCATGAGTAGCTTCGATCTTACCGAGTAAAATACTGTACTGAGATTCAATCACATCAACCTACAATCAATTAAACAAACGTTCCTTTTACCAAACAAATTCTACATTCTCGCTATAGATATCAAAACGAACGATTATTCGATGAATATAGAACTGATACCTGTAGATAGTACTGCAGATTATCGAGAAGGTAAGCCATATGATATCGTAGCAACCATTTCAATCTCGCTTGTTCTTCGTTTAGACTTTGTTTATTTTGCATCTGCTCCGCCCAACAATTCTGCAACCTCAACTGAACGCGTTTCAGCGTCAGCAAAAACCGGAATAATTTATTATACCTACGAAACGAGAAATAGTTTAATGAGAGGAACGTCATCTGAAAAGGAGTTTTAAAGTGGAATGATTTGAATACAGTACTTGTCTAATGTTGAGTTTGTGAAGAGTAAATGTAACGGCCATTCTACAGTACACGTTAGACCTAATGCACTCCATCCGTTGATGACTGAGTCTGTGCGAGATGGCTCTAAAATAACAAACATTCAAAACTTTTAATTTCTTTAACAGTTAGCTCAGCTCGGAATCCTGTACACTCGATGACATTCCAAACACTACAGGCCCAGAGGTAGGTTTTGGGGGCGTTCTCATGGATCCAGACCCTGCCTTCGCACTGAGGTGCCGTTTTTGCCAAGCCAGAGATAGCTAAAACCTATAAATTTCACACTCATCCTGTCAGAATTTGCATCTTTTAGATGTATTTCATCAAAACTATATTAACACCGAGGGTGGGACCCCCACTAGTGGCTTTTGCCATGGCTGCATTATCCAAGAAATGCCATTTCTTTCCTTCTGTACTCTGGCCTTCCGATTATTTTCCTAGATCCGCCATGAGACCCCGCTGTAACTTCAAATCTAAGACAAAACAGTTGAAAAAAAATTGCATTATTTTCATTCTTACTTTTGGAAAGGATTTTATTAGAGTTGATTGTCAGCTGAAAAGCTTGAAACAACTGATCATCTTCTACTTGTAAAACCATGCGTGCGGCTTGGTGGAACGCGAAATTTACATCTATCAAAATAGACAATGAAATTATACAGTGAAAATCAGGTTTTATAACCGCTTAAAGCTCAACGATTCATACCCATTCTTACCGTGTTGTGTGTTAGCATTCGGAGGATGATTAAGAAGTTGTCTTTCGTTGCACGTATCGATAAACGCTAGGAATAATTCACCGCGACCGAGTAAATACATATCCTTCATCACTTGTAAATGTGTATATAAATGATTCTCTTCAAGAACCATGTGCCACAGACGCTAGAAATATAAACAACACAACATAATCATTGATAAAACACGATATCCCTGTTGTGATGCAAATCCCGCTAAAACAGCAAAATATATTACCGTATTATTACAATTATTACTGTATCTATTAAGTCATGTAGCCTACATTTATATTTGAATCTATGTCCTTTAATTATTCAGTCTGTAAAAATGTTCTTCACGTGAATTTTTGTATTTTTGTATTCTTATCTTTCCTCTTATAGTCTGTACTTTTTGTACGAAATAAAGACTTATGATTATTATTTATTATAAATTCTGAAAATTTTTCTTTTCTTTTAGTTTTGACTATATTTTAATAGTCATCTTAAAGGAAACATTGTCGGAATTCATATCATACATAGACAATAATCAACCGATGATTGAGTCAGTAGAGGGGGAAAAGTGTTCACAGAACAGGGGGTCAGGAGATAAGGGGCCAGAAAAACTGCTGTCAGGAGGACAGGGAACAGAACTGAAAAGTTTTCGTTACCTCTGCAACACACATTCGTACTTTGCCGACGACTTCTTCGAAATTCTGAAGATCAAATTCTCGATGTTTCGAAAGATTGTAAATTTCTTTGGCAAATTTTTCTTCATTTTCTCTCAAAACAGAATCTAAACAGAGAAATCAGTGATAGAGAGAAAATGTTGACTTCATAAAATCCAATTGTTAATTCATTGGTCTTACTGTAATGCATGAAACTTGTTATTTCATGTTTCTGCTCAAACATTTGAACCGATTCGCCGACAAATAATATTTTCTCTCCGAGACTCAGAGGTATATACGACGGGAACATGTCGCTACGGATACTGAATTCTTCTCTTTTATTCGGAATCGACGGTTCATACATCGAACTTTGCTAAAATGAAAGAAAAAGAAAAACATCACACATGTTGGAACTGTGAATCAGTAAGATCGCAATAACCATGATGGAGAACAATACATGTCAAATCCCACAATTGTTGAAAAAGTATATCTAAAATACTGGAAATATATCGGATGATTCCACTGCCACCTGACCAGTTTAATTTTTTCATTTTTGACCGAAGAAAGACTGCAGACTCCACGTCTGCGTGTACAGAGGAAGAAAGAGATTGTGCATAGAAAACAATATAATATAGATTTTACATGTAGTATTTCAACAATTGTGGGATTTCACATTTATGTTTGAACTGCGATGATCTTTTAAACAAATTCATGCTGACGATACCATAATAATCTCCTGTAACTGTCGCCCGGTGATCCCGCCTATCCCGAGATCGTCGTCATCGGCCATCGCCATAGCAACAGCGGTCGGAGTTTCGTGTTGGATGAAGAATTCGTGATGTTGATCCAATAGAACGCCTTGTAACATCCATATAGATAACTGTTTATACATTACACCGTGACAATAATATAACAACCTGAAATATTAACATATCATCTAACTATGATTGTGGACAGACAGATTCGTTCCATCAGTCAGAATTATAACACTTACTCATTAAGAGCATCTTTAACACTAGTTAAACCAGTTTGACTGTTCTTGTAAATAACGTCCAAAATTTGACAACCGTGACTCTGTAAAAATTAAATCAGATTTCAATCTCAAACATTATGATTCAACGGTCCAATTTTTTAAATCTCTAATCCGGATTAGATCAAAATGTAGGGTTAACTGATCTGGATTGCATCTACTAACCTTCTTTACTGTGATTTGTTCTAAAAGCCCAGTTAATGCGACAAATAGATATCTAAACTGAAATCGAAATATTCAAACGTTTAGAATAAGATGAAAATCACAGGACTCTAAACCTTAAAACCAAGTTAAGACTTAAAGAATTAAAATTAGTTAATTTCCAAATCTTCGATCATAATTGTGAAGCCGGTTTCACTGTTCTCTCAGTAGGATAGAAATATTTACCTGTTGTAATTCACTAGATATATACATGACAGTAAGATGTGCATCGGTTAAAATTTTTTGCTCAAGTTCCAATAATTTCTGTTTATAGGGAGCTAACGTTTGAAGTAACCCATCACAGAATGCTGTCAGATATAAACCAGGTTTCAAACCAGATTTAAAACAATCATCTGAAATTAAGAGAATTAGATCAACTAGCCTGGACAAAAACAAGGACATATAACTTTAGAGAGTTGTAGGGTCTACCTACAGTTTAGGTCACCTTTCCACTGTGGTGGTGCTAGTGTAATGGTAAGGCTGGGTTCAAAACTATTCATTAAAGACACCTTAACCCGGAACTGAAGTTGCTCTGATATGTGATGTGTGGTTTTTGTACCATCAGCTCTGAACTCTTCCTACCCTAACCCAGCACCCGGTGTGCCCAGGCATCACGCCATGGGTAAGGGCTTACCTTCTTTAAGCGCAGGACAACAGGAATGCTCGCTTATAAAAGAGTTGAACGCACAATATTGACTGCCGAGCTTCAGAAGTTGATTCAATAAATTTTCTTCCTCTTTCGAAAGAAAAGGCAAATCAGCAACAACCTGAAAATGTCATGTCTCCATGTCAGTTATACTGACAGTCGTCACAGAGGGTGGCAAAATATAGTCAGATTTGTTTACTTTGATAAGAAAGCCTGAGGAGTGAACTGAGTCGAGTGAGGTCGAGGACTGGATCGGGAGAGAAAGAATGAGGAAGGAAGGCCTCCTTTTTTATTTAAAACTTACTCACCTTTATCTCAGCCGATTTCATAACAAATATATTACCCGGGTACCCGGCTAATGCCATAAATAACTCATGCAACATCCTGTCAGTGAGTGGTGAGAGGGTTTTCACCGCCTAATAATATTAGTAAGAAAACCGCCGCAAATTTGTATTTGTTTCATTTCATTGAATTGAATTGAATTGAATATGAGTCATTCTGCAGAATTTCCAGAACCTGCTCTCAGAGGTGAGCTGGCCTCTCAGGGCAGAAACCTACCCTCAGGGGCCGCGGTCAATAAAAACTAAAAATCCATTCACCAGATTGAGCTGAAACGGTGGAAAGTCAAGATAATAGGGAAAATCTAAACAAACAAAAGTTTAATCCGCAATGCCCACGTTTATTATCAACAACTATTCAAGAATATATAAGAATATAGAATCAGAATTGGTATTTTACTGAAAGAAATTAAAAAATAAAACTACTTTTCATCAATATAAAGAAATGAAAAAAATAAAAATTTATTTCGGAGAGAAAGTGGCGCGTGGATGATAGTTTTACGGTTCTCACCTGCTTAATCCAGCGGCTGACACGAATACGATTTTTGCTAAAGGCCACAGTCACCCGTAAGTACCAGAATAAACAAAATGGCGGCTTTTTGAATGGCTTAACGTGATTCAGAACGACACAGGTGACATTAGTTAGTTACCTAATCGTTGGTGGTAAGCTTTTATAATCGGATGGGCTTATACCAACGTTAGGGATGACAAGGACCAAAACACGGTTGAAAAAAGTAACACTTCAAAAATATACTTTCTATTCACTTCAGTCCACAATTAATGGCTTAATTCACAAACTAACACAGGTACCTTTCGAAATAATCCAATTTTATGTATGTTTCGAGTGATTAATCAACATTATTTTGAGAAATTAATTAATTTCTCCACAAATTTCGCCATTGGCCGCCATTTCTCTGTATTGCACATGTGGCATGATAAGACAAGGGGACCTACAAGGATTTATATAAAACTTCCAAGACGAAACGACAATTTTTATTTTTGATGGTTTTCCAACTTTTATTTCAAGTCTTCGTGTTTTCCATAATAAATAATAAAATAATAAATTTCTGGTAAAAGAAAAATGTGAATAAGTGTTGATTTTTTAATTTTTTTAAATTTCGTCGTTTCGCTTTGTTAGTTTGTGCTGTTGTCCTGGCCTCAGTCCACAGGTGCCAGCACCTCCAGTAATTTTCAAAATGGCAGCTGTTGACTGGACGGAAATTTACTCTCACTTTACGGCCGATTTGCACATGGATTAAGATCGTCAGGTGAGGTGTTATAGGTATCAGACAAACTACGAATCTGTTGTGCGTCGATTACAACAAAAATGAGACAGATATCTTAAGAGACAATGAAATGCCAGGCAAATTACTCGTCAGTCAAATTGGCTGACGAAGATTTCATACAAAAATGACCTTCCCATTCCTGACTGTGGTTTGTGAAAATATCCGATCGTGAAACTAAACCACAGACAGGTTACTGACTAAGGTGACATCTAACATCCGCGTTGCTGGCTTGCAGCTAATAACTAGGAAGTAAGTGTAAATATAACTTTATCGAAAGAGGTGACGACATTTAAATCGAACTCCTTAAAATATGAAACCCCATCAAGTTTACATCCGAAATCCCTCCCTGACCCTGTGTAAGTAAGTAATGAAATTTCTGGCCTATTTGTAGCCTAAATGAAGTGAAGGCACCGAAACTGACTTACGCTGGGCCACCTGTGAAACTCAAATCAAGCCAAATAGACATTAGTTTATATCGTATGTCTACATACGATATAAGTTTGTTTGTTTAGTTTGTGCCAGTTTGTTTGTGTCATTCAACTGCTTGACAGTGGTTCCGTCTAGCAGCAGCTGTGGAGTGCGAGTGTCCAATATTCGACTAAAAAGATGGCTGCAGGATTATATCGAGCATCATCAATTGATTTAGTCACCGATGAAGGACATCATGAGATTCAGTTATTACTTGGTGATATTACATTATTGCCCCCTGAAGATAAAGTCGATCTTCTTATGATTTCCGCTTTTCCTGGTAATAATAAATACACCGTTAATTGACCGACCCGGGACTGAATTCATCGGTGCTATGAAACTATCGTTATATTTCAGGTGATTATTGCGCCACTCCGACGTCTGTGATTGGTGCGTTAAAACGCTCGTTTGGAATCAACGTGCGCGATTTAGCGCGAGATAAAGCTGAAGATTTGAGAAGGAATTTCAATTGTTGGTTCTCTCATCCACTTCCAGATGGTTTGCCCTACAAGTAATTACACTTCATAATCAAAAACATTATCGTGTTAGCGACAATTGATCAATGACCAACCCTGTATCCCTGTATGATAATGAGAAATCTTTCATTGTTGGTCCTTAATACTGGTTTTATCCACCATCAATTGTGACAAGTCCCTGTTGTGTTGTCTACTGTATTCTTGATTCCTTCTGATTTGCTTGATTTTAAACATTTTCAGACGACTTTTATGTTTTGAGCAACAAGTGCGTGATTTCAGCCACCCGAGTATGTTAATAGGAGATGTTTTTCGATGTATGATTCCAGCATTCAACAATCAACCGAGTTCCGTTATAACTCCTATTCTCGCGTCTGGCGATCAGGTGGGTCGATTTATCCACATCATATCAAATTCATTCATATTCTACATTGTATACAACTTGCACGCAAAATTTCATTTCGATAGTTTTCATACTAATCTGGGACCCAGTTCCACAGTTATTCTCCCACGTTCACAAAAAAGTTCTCAATTTTTGGTTTAGACACTGTTTAAATACTTATGTTTTCACTCTTTTGGGACATTGGACTTCTGGACCCAGTTTCAAAAAAGGTTGATTTAATTTCTCCAATCATTAAATCTGCATCTCAATTTCATTCAGGAGTTAATCATATCTGGGCATTTGTATATCCTTACTCAAAACTGTTTCAGGGTCATGTACGGTATGGGATGTATCTAGTTTGTTGTAATTATTTTCCAGAACTGTGATATAAATGTGATGTTGACATCGATGGTAGTTGCAGCGTGTAACTGGATCACTGCTGGATTACCTCTCGTTTGTCTCAAGATAGTTGTTTTCACGAGAGAACAATTCACCTGTGAATCGGATATCAAATCATCTTATCTCAATGGTCTCATCGATGTTTTCAATAAACAGAAATTGAAATGGGAGTCTCGAAAAACTAAATGGAAGGTTAGTGCGAAATTTCACTCCAGTTTTACGTAATGACTTGAGAGTCAAAATCAATAATAAAAATATTGATTATTAACCCAAAGCCATGTGTACCATTTATTGTGTGAATTGTGGGGATCATCACTTTTTGAAAGTGATAAAATGTCCGGTGTTTGTAGTTACGTTTCACTCGAAAATGTCTTTGGAAAGGTTCTAAACACATGTGAAATGTGAATGATAAAGAATTGGAAGATTGATGCCAGAAGTTGTCTAAATAAGTTGGATCCAGGCTACAGATACCTACACAATTTAGCATACAGTCTCAATGGGTAACATGTTTGTCTTTATTTCACTGACAGGAGGTTTCTATACAGTACGATGTATTCCTGTCCTACAGTCGCGAAGATCAGGATTACGTAGAAATGATACGAAAACAATTATTACTTGAAAAACCGGGACTTCGTATCAATACAGAAAAACATGAACTGGACTTAGAACAAGCTTGGCAACAGGAGATCTATGATACTATGATTGTCTGTCTCAGGTAACTGTCATCGCCTGTCTCGGATATCTATTCTGGTTTACTGTTGAACAGTACTGCCAACCAACCAACCATCCCTTATTTCTAGAGACATTCTCTTCTGAATAATGATCTGTTGTTCCTCCTTGATTATGGCAAACTCCATGGAATTGAAAATGAATCGGTGTCCCTTCAAGTTTTAAGAATTTGGTCCATTGTCTTTCTTATTGGCTTATCTTGTCCCAGTCCCAGGAATTCATGAGTTGCGGGCAGTAAGACCGGCAAGAGACACTTGGGCTCATCCACTCTGTACAGAGTGACAACCTTCAGGCTGTGGACAACGACATTATGTCTAACCATGTTTCTTTGAAAATAATTCAATCAATAATAAAAATAACAGGATATTGATAATGAATATTTTCAGAGTGATAACCATATTGAGCCCGAGTTATTTACAGTGCTCCAGTTGTTTAGATGAATACAATATGGCTTTATGCTGTAATCGAGTTGTAGAACGCCATGTTTTAGCTCCTGTTTATCTAAAACAAGTTCAAGTGATGCCGACATACATGCTCGTTACTCAATATATAGATTTCAGGTATTTTATCCGTTGATGTTGTGTTTATCATTTGTTTTTAGAGTTCTGCCCGTTTTAACGCAGAATTACCTGACATCATTAGAATGTGTCGAAGAGTATAATATCGCACTGTGTTGTAATCGAGTGTCATCGCGTGATATTTTAGCACCGTTCCTTTTGAAAACGATACCTCAATTACCCGTTTATATGCAACTGATTCAATATCTGGACTGTAGGTAAAGTTTTATAGCTGTTATGCACTTTGGGGCCATCCATGAAATACATAGCTCAAAATGACAATTTCTAAACCCCCGCTCTATAATGCAATTTTAAGCATCACAGTATGTTCAAAGGGAGAAGTGGCTGACTGTTTACCCCTTCACCCCATGTATGCATGCTTGTATTATGAATGGTCCCTTTCAAAATCTGTTTGTACATAATGATAATGCACAGAAAAATTTCTATACTAAACCTGGGTTAGATTTCTTTTTGTTATTCAAATATATTTCTCAGGATCACTATGACTACCTGATAAAAGAGATATTTCTATTTTCAAACTCGACAGGATTGATGATGGAAGTTTCGATAAGCTGATAACCGGCTGTAGAACGTTTGTGAAATCCGAGTTGAGCGCAGGAATAAAGCACGCGACCGCCGCACGTAAACAAACGGATTACGACGTTTTCATTTCATATTGTCATAAAAACACGAATAAAGTCGCGTTGTTTCTGGAAACGCTGCAGAAATTGAAACCAGATTTGAAGATTTTCTTCGACCGAAATGAGCTGAAAACAGGTATTGATCGTTTGCGGTAGATTAAGATGATTTCTGTGGAACCGGGTCCTGAAGAGCAGCTCATTGATTGTTTATTATATTCTATAGGAGCTTCGTGGCAGCAGATATTGTACGGTGCTATAGAATCCAGTGACGTAGTTTTAGTTATGCTCACTCCTGATTACATGAATTCAAGTGTTTGCTGTGAAGAGTACAATCTAGCGCTCGCCTGCCACACGTCATCTGTAAGTACCATTTCTCGCCCTCTTCATGCAGAGATATTATTTACTTTCCCCTCGGCATCCGCAACCACAGGTATCATTTAACAACAGACTGATTTTAACTCTTGGGTCAAACTCATCTGTGGAACTGTGTCCTGTATTATAGTATTTTGTTTTGTAGGCAGTAGATGTGAATTTAGTTCCCGTATTGATAGAAGATGTAGATGAGTCATTGCAGCGAGGTTATTCCTACGTTCCTGTCGTGGATGGCCGAAATACGCATCAAATCGCTTCAATAGTCTGTCAGAAAATCATCAATTTCTTGGACAACGGAGAAATCGATCCGAATATCTTCCAGACTAATAAGGTACTGCAGAATGAGTTTCAGTGCTATCTAACTGTGGATTCTTATACCATCAATATGTTGAGGACTTACTGAAATGATGATTTACACTTTATAGGGAATCTAAATGGAAGTAAAATTTGGGACTCAAAGATAGAGCATACAACTTATGGCTTATCGAGTTGAAATAATATTTTGAATTCTTGAAATATTTTCAGACCAAGCATCATCTCGACTGGCTGATGGCTAAGAATCGTAATTCATATTTCCGAGAAAATTTTACTCGTAAAGCCGGAAAATTCATTAAAAAACCAGTTGAACGCGAGACGACTGCGGATGTGGAAACGACGCATGAGAATCGGTGTGATATATTCATCAGCGTTAATGATTCGGACAAGATTTACGCGTCCTGTCTTCGCAAGATTCTTAAGTTTAAATCGGACGAACTGGAGATTCATTTCGATACGGAATCCGAGGCGAGTCAGTTGTCGAAACTGGAACGAGCGAAAATCATCGTCGCCGTCGTGTCTCCGGCGTATTTCACTTCGAAACGCGAACAACAAGAGTTTCATAGCGCCCTCTGTAGACATCGCGCTGAAATAGGTAAACAGGTTCTCTATGTGATACAGATGTCGCAGTTGTTGGATAAACCGAGTTACGCTCATCTGATTCCGTGTGATATCGCGTGTTATGATTCGATTTGGAAGGATTTGTCGTGGGTTGCCAATCAGAACGGCGTCACTCCATTTACCGAAGCAGCTGATAAAGTGTGGTATCAGTTTAAATGTGACGAACAGATGAATATGAAGATTTTCACTGCTCTCGACGCGGCCTCAGAGGTTATTATAGAACTACTCACAACTTCGAGGTATGTTTTAATGTTTTAGATGCTTTCCTCAAATTCAATGCATTCACTGCCATCATAATAATAGTGCTGCCCCTGTTGCTACTATGAGTTATCAGGAACAGTGTCACTTCTGTATGCCAGAGTACAAATGACTAACAGCGAATAAAAATCATTAGCAACGGGCAAACTCGATATCTCGGTAGTTGGCAGTAATGGTGTTACACGGTATTTGAAATTGATATCAGTGTAAATATATTATAGATCAGAAGAGAAGAACATGATTATCAGGAATATTATAGCTATGGACATGAAAGTCGACCCCAAAGAACGAATTCCAATCCCCGATGGGGTGAGTAGAGGCAACCTCAAATGCTTGGGTTTCTTTAATAAAGAGACAGTTTGTATCGTTTCATGTGATGTTTATTTCACAGTTCATAAGAACAATTACGACGAAGACTGAAACTGGTGATGAACATGTTGAGAAAACTGATGTGATGGATTTCAGATCGGAGAAAGTTCATGTTCTTGATTTTCCTGAAGAGTCCACTGGTGCTACTGAGACCGATGAGTGTACAAACACTGCGCAGCTGAAGGAGCCTACAAACGCTGCACTACTAGAGGAGCCGAAAGATGGTGCACAACTGAAGGAGCCTACTGAAACTGCACAACCAAAGGAGTTTGAAGACTCGTCACAACCAGATACATCTACAAATACTGGTGAATCCGAACAGCTGAAAGATAGTGAATCAAATCAAATAGTCGATGATGCTCGTACTACTAGTGTTAACAATCAAATATCATCTAATGGTACAAATGATGAGGTGAAATATGGACGAAGTCGTAGTTGTTCATTGTTATAATACCATCCAACGTACTTACCTATGTATTATTCAGGTATTGACAAGTTACTTAGGTATTTGCTTGGCCGAGTGAGATTGCCAAATTTAATCAGTCACTCGGCCGAGTAAAGAACTTAACTTTTACTAAGCTGGGCTGAGTGGGTTGTCGAATACAAACTATCACTCGGCCGAGTAAACAACTTTCTAGTATAATGCTCGGCCGAGCAAATGCCTAAGTAACTTGTCAATTGGGACAGTATTTTATAGCTCTTTTATTCCATACTACTTATATCAACCGTCCTGTGTATTCGAGATACCATAAAGTTAAGTAATGGTGAAGATACCTCGATATATAAAACTAAACTGCTGTGATATTACTTGAGTGTATACATCGTTAGTATCATATCAAATACGGATTATATCCTAGTCTGATTTATCTTGAGTGTAAAAAACTTTTGATAATTTTATAGCCATATATATATATATAATCTTATTTATTATACGTGTGTCTTATACAGAGATTACAATACATATATACATACATACAGATCTACCGGGTACATTCTTATCTCTTCGAGTCTTATTTTGCGATTGAGGATTAACACCGAGGACACCATACTTGTAACCTTACCAATGAGATGAGTACAGCTGAATACCGTAGAGGAAACGCGTGTCCCAGATCTTGAGATCAAATTGATACCAATTGTGTCGGTGACTTGTGTGCAGAGATGTATGGACGGGACATCCACAGTTTGAACCCCTTCTAGAAAGGGTAAGAGTGGTCAAATATGATTAAGACAAATGATTACCGGTAATTAAGAATATATTTAATCTTTTCTCTATCAAACGCTCATTAATTATAATTTGATTGCCATCTATAGGTTATTGATAATGCTTGTAGAGTGTTTTCAGACGGATCCCTCCAGAGTCCTTACTGCTGATAGCTGTACCACCTGAAGCCCCTGTATTTCATGTACATTAAAACAAAGTCGTTGTATGTTATATTAAATTTACATTTTATTTAAATAAATAAAAGCATCATACAGCAATGATTATCATATATAGATATTGAGTTGACACGACAAATAGTTTTAATTAATTCTCTTACAAAATTTTATCACATTCAAATTTATATCATTTTCATCATGTAATTCGACTCTCTTTGGGGCATTAAACGTCATTATTTATTATTTTACATATTACATCTACGACTACGATGTGTGTAAGCCTTTTATCACTTAATGAAGCCTGTAACTCATCATTAACTGATTAACTTAAAGATTGTGCTGATATGACATTTTTAAATACTCGGTGAATTACAGATTTACTGGTAATCATTCAAACTTTGTGAAGCATGAAGGAGGTATATATGCTGTTGCAATTAAGTCTGTATCCTGTTTTTCGGTGTACACAGGAATTGCTATTCCTAAACTGGAAACATCGCGGCTAGAATTAGACTCAAAGACCGAAAAATAAACTGCAGCAGTATAATAATATAGTACGTGTGGCGTGACTACAGAAATAACCTGTTCACCTTCATGAACTAATTGAAAGGTGTTGTTTTACCATCTAATCCTAGACACAATCGATTAGAATCAGCTAGCAGCTTTATACATCTGAATCTATTTATATCTATACAGCTATTTACTTCGTGCTGATTATTACCATAATTCAATGTATCTCGAGCACTGGCGCAAGTTAATCGTTCCCTTAAAGTACTGTCTTTGGTTTAAAATATAAGATTGAGTTAGGAATTCAACACTGGCCCCAGAACCCAGTTTATTAGTTGCTGGTTAACATAAATCATTTTCGAGTCAAATTTAAACACGTAACTCTAAAACTGATTCCTTAATTTGCACGACTGGTTGAGTTTTGAAAGTACTATATACATGTAATCAATCTAATAATCTTCATCGCGTAATTCACAATCTCCGAACAGATAAAACACTATCATCGATAAAATGATCCGGTAAAAATATCAGGAAATACTGCCTAAAAATGAGTAAAATAGGAATTAAATAATTTCCAAATGAATCTTTTTAAAAGCACCGTTTGATGAAATGAGACCAAGACTGGCGAAATAATACAGTAGACTCTGTTACAATTTAGTAGACTCCGCGACAACTCTAAACCCGACCAACTCATAAAACTGTTCTCAGATGCATCAACCGGGTTACAATAGACTACACCCGCCTCATGAGACCATTCTCATCAAGGTAAGCAAATTCCGGGGCAGTCGACTCTAAGCCAATTGGAGTCTACTGCATTACTCAGAAAATTCTCACTTTCTAAATACATCCGATTGAACGGAGTCCTAGTAATTTCGTTTTAAACAACTTGTACGTATATCATTGAATAAAATTACTATCATTTCAATATATTATAATTCTATAGATTAAATAAATTATGTAATATATTACTAATTAATGACTACAAAAAAAACGATACGTAAACATCGGATAAAAGTGAACTTACTCTGGAAATAAAAGCTATAAAAATAAGTGGCAAAATGCAGTGTTTCGAAGCCTTCAGTCATTCACAGTATCAGTAGTATATACATGGAATAAAATATCAGATATGAATTGATTTTTAATCGCGATCGCAGAAGAATGAAAATTGACATCGATACAAGCTGCACGGTTCATCTCGCCAGCATCCAGCAGAGCGGGAAAATTATTCATCAAAATCATTCAGATTTATTCATCAATTGATATTCTACGTCGTTGTTAATACATGTATTAATACATAAAGCTACTTAACACGATAAGCTGTTTTTTACACACAGAATTTTGTTGCTGCTGCTGCAGATACAGTGTATATCTAAATATTATATACGGCGGCCATTTTACATCGAACATGTAAGGCACTTTTACAAGTATAGCTGAGTTTCATTGACGATTGAGTCAATCATGACTGAAAGAAACCCGTTTCACAAAATGACTAAGAATTTCATTAGATTTATCGCTAATGTGGCTAACCACCTCTGAGGACCAGAAAATCAGGATCCACTTCAATGGTTACAAAAGTTACCAGTCTCTGAGAGTTTAAACATTTGAAATCAACTCAAGAGTCAAATTAAGCCGACAGTTCTGGAACTGAGTCCTGTTCGTTATAGTTTGTTGTATTCAACATGAAATTAATTAAATTGTCGTAAAACTTTGGATGAAATTTTCTCAGCTTGTTTATAAAACGGGTCTTTTGTATGTCTAAATAAACTGTTAGTCATTCTGTGAAACAGACCTCGGGTCACATGGTTGATACTTCTCTCATTTTTGTCCTATAGTTAACGTATTAAGACTGGTCTTAAGTCTTTCAATCGACCCGACACTTGTCAAATTTCGATAAGAGTTCTTTCTGAGGTGTAGTTAAATCTTTCAGCGGAGTATTACGGGTTCCAGTCTACTACTCATCGCATCTCAGCACGGTTCGCAGTTGACCATTATATTGAAGTTAAACTATAAGCGCCACCACATACAGCACCGACCGATTGTACACGCGATCAAATTAAATTCCATTGTCTTTAAATTAACGACGACACTGTATCGTCGTGAAGACACTGATGTACGGTAACTAGGCACGCAGGGGCAGTCGCTATTTTACCATCTATAAAATAGAACTTCATTCATTACATCGTTTAACATAAACAACATATATCATTTCAGAAATGATTTTAGACAGTTTTTATCAGTTTTAAATCGACTCACTACGGTTTTTTTGTTCACACCATGCATTTTTAACATTGTTGTGCTTTGTATACAAGCTAAACTGATCGTTATGTGTTTTGTACATCAGCATGCAGGAACACATGCAAATTCATACTCATTTCTAAAATCAGTTGGAACTAGAAGAAACGTGAGAAACTTCTCCCTGTTTGTGGAATAAGCTGTACGATGGGAATATACTGTGAACCTACAACTACCAATTAAAGAACCTTAGCCAATACCATCCGTAATAGCTTGAGGAATAGATCCCTCACAACTCGGTTCCGGTCAACTCAGCTAATGCGTGAATTTTAGAGTTTTTTCTCAGAGTTTTTATTTCCTTCAATTCTCAATTCAGTGAAATATTTATATCCTAGACTGAGGCAGTTAACTGAAGTTTCATTTGGTTGAAGAGAGATTTTTTTTGGATTTAAACTGAAGGTTCAGTAATTGAATACAGGTATGACAGGTACAGCTAAGGTTCTGATTAACGACTACATTTACTGTGAAGTGTTTATGGAGTGCGTGTGGACAGGTTTATGAGTGACTTACAGCATGTCAAACTAGACGTTGATTAGGGCTACTTGTCTTACTACTACGAGGGCTGAAATAAGAAAATACTGCACATTGCCAGAGCAGTGATACAAACTAATGGTTTATATATCTGTGGGGTTAAAACACTGTTCATGCTTGACGCTGCTTCACTGAATGATGTTTTCCTCATTTTGTAGATAAAATAAAAATCCCAAACAATCGATGAAATATCTCATTTACTTTTTAACAGTTTCAGGTTTTTGCCTAAATCCTATCATCATCAAGTCAAACTAGAGTGAAACAGAAAATAAACAAGATATTTGATCGACGGAGTACCAGCAGCACACACCAGATGGCGCAACAATACACTCGGTCATTCACAGTGAAAATTAGTTGCTTTTGTAAATTTCAAATTGATATCTTCAATTGATCCTCGTTTGCCACAGTAGCTGTGCTGGTACATCCTCGTTGGGATTTATATTCTACTGTTCATGCTGTTTTAAATGTTAACAGTTGGTTTAATGTGTAAGATATATATCGGCGTCCTATATAACGGGTTTCAGTTATAAGAGAAAGGCAGTGAATAATTATAATCATACATATTAGGGGTAAGTTCTGTTAAATCTAAGACTGACTCCTCAGAGTCGACTCCGGAGTCATCCAGTAGGATATTAGTTCGGCTAATTACGTTGATTAATAAAACGAGGCAGCAGGCAGGTAACTCACGGCAACCCATCGGTTACTAAAACCATCGCAACAATAAAGTTACTGACGGCAACCGACAGGCGGACTTACTCTCTCTCTCTCAGACATTAGGGGGTGGCCTACGTCCATAACTGATAGTACTGTACAGGTTGCCAGGCACCATGTACATACGATGGTGAGGTTGTTGCGATTGGGGCTGTCTACTACTGGGGGATAGCGGTGAGTGATGCCGATTCCTACTCCTAGGGGGCAGCATGGTAGGGTAGTGATTATATCCGTAATAACGAATCCTGAAAGTGAATGATTGACGTGTCGATATAAATAAACCCAGCACCACAAGTGTTATTTACAATATACAAAACAGAATATTTCCATTCCTGTTCAAACATCCCTAGGCAGGGTTTCGAACCTGATAGCATCGCGAGTCTGTGCCATGGCACAAAACCCAGCCTGATCAGCCCAAATGTGCAGGTACAGGCTAATCAGGGTTTTGTGCCAAGGCAGAGTCTCGTGATGCCATCAAGTTCGAACCCCTGCTGAGGGAGGACGTTCCTGTCCAAGAACCCGATACCAATTACACAATATTTTACATTGGTTCATTACACATTGTAAACCCAGTGTCTACCATACCTAGGATCTTGCGATGGTCCAGCTTGCATCGTTTTACCACGGAGCAGTGCATCTATTCCAGGTGGGGTAGCTTCCGCATCGCAGCTGTTACTTCTTGGAACTTGCCCACTTTGCCATCGCGGGGGTGTACAGCTAGTAGGTGATCCTCTATAGTCTATATTATACTGTAACAAAATAAACGAGAAAATAATTTAACAGTAGCTCACAGCCGAGAGTGAAGATAAACTCTCTACAGCGGTCAGACTGATAAACATAAACTCTGGAATTTCAAATTTTTCACATCCTTTTAATTGGCTTATTTCACATTTTCTCACAACAAAATACCAGAATTTTTCAGTTTTTGAAATAACGTTTCCAGATTTTCACATCATGCATTGAGTTTCTAGGACTGAGTTCTAGACTGTGAAACTTGAGTAGTGCAAAGTGATTTACCTTAGTGGCGCAAATAAAGCAAGTTGTGACAACTTTAGCGACAGCATTCATTAGATTTTTGGTTTCCTGTATTGCACTGTCAACTTTATTAAAAGTAGCTGTTTTACCGAATGTAGGAGACTTCAGTGTGAAGTGTAAATGCTGACAATAAGCCGGAATTTTATCCAAATACGTGATCAATTCAGTTTTCAGTCCACCAACCGGAACCTAAAGATGAAAAATATAGCTTCAATCAAACATATCATATAAATACTGAACCACAACTGTATAGTCAAATCTATTCTTAAGCAGTGAATGCGCAGAGATGACTTGGCCTGGGTCAAACTGGTCCGGATCAGACCAGAGTCAAATTTTACTCAAATTTCATAATAGAGCACGTTTACATGTAAATCACTCGCGTGATACTGAAATATTATCAAAATGATGCTGTGGCAAGCGAGGAGAGTCACTTCAAGAACCAGTTAGCATTCAAGGGCAATGACTCGTGCTAAAATTTGGCATGGACCAGGTCCAACGTTTTTGGTCAGACACAGAGACCCAATCGGCACCAGTGTAAACGATTGGTCCGGGTCCAAAACATTCATTTGATGGCAGCTTTCGTTCTTCAGTTTACTGGTTTTTTCGGGGTGTTGTGATTCTTACCCTTTGACCAAATTCTTTGACTATTTTGAATAATTTATTTCCCTCCTCGGCGAAATATTCGGCCTGAGTGAATAAATCCTGCGTAGTTCTCAGCGGACCTTCACCTCTAGTGAACAGGTACATCGAGAACGCCATACTCGACATATTCTTGGCACGTTTTACGATGTCGTTATCCGGCTCTTCCCATTTCTCGGTTTCCGCATCCATTTCTGATGTGATCAATTTCATTTCCAGACCGAGTTTAGCTATTTTCGCTTGTTCCTGAAATATTCATCGAAAAATTACTACATTTCTTATCTCAAAAGTG
The DNA here is from genome assembly GCF_964204645.1 of Tubulanus polymorphus. Lineage (NCBI taxonomy): Eukaryota > Metazoa > Nemertea > Palaeonemertea > Tubulaniformes > Tubulanidae > Tubulanus > Tubulanus polymorphus. The sequence goes on from NC_134025.1 coordinate 29,948,657, forward strand.
AGCTACCTGTAAGTATTCAATACACTAGCAATGAAGGGATGGATAATCCGTGTTTGATTTGAATTAAGGCAACGAGTTTTGCCTTAGAGTGACTCGAGTTGGTTCTAACATTCATACACTTTAGGTTCCACAAATAAAAAACATTTTACGGGATAAGAAATACATCTAATAGCAAAAAATATTTTTATTTTCGGTAAAAAAAATTCAAATAAAAGTCGTATATTAGCAAAAATTATCAATGAGTTCGAAATAATTCAAACTAAACTTCAATTGGAAACGGAATTCAACCTGCATTTCATCATTTCAACGAGAAGTACATTTATAAATGGTCAACTTAACTGACATGAAATTAAAAGGAGATTTGGACGATAATCAAGAAGAAATGAGCAATGAAAGAAACTGATAGATAAATTTTAATATTCATAACCTAATTAACATACCATTTACATACAATATAGGAATATCTATAGTAACAGAGAAACAATATACATCAAAATTACCCAATCAACAGTGACTGTATCGTTAAAACTAGCCTGTCAAAAACAATCAACTAAAATGCGTCAATAACTATTCATTTCCCGCAATAAAAACTGCAAATACTAGAAAGTTAAACACCGTGAGTTTAGTGTAAATCAGTTGTTTTTTCTAACTAATGACAGCTACGAACATAAATAATACTCTAAGTCTCAATGAAACGTGTGATTGAAATATTGTAGATAAAAATATAATCTATTTCACCAGTGACTCCTTCGAAGTTCAACTTAAAACGTTAAATTAAGGAATAGGAAATATTTGAAAAGAACTGAAGATTAATCTAAACAACAACGAATCTGGTTATTTACCCATTCAGCTAATGGTCCTTTAGTCTGAAAATCATCATCGATATGTTTCATTAATAGCTAATACACTCAACATGCTGGGCACCGGTATGTCGGGTTAGTAATTAGATAATGATCAGTTCAGATGAATAGCTATCAAACTATCGAGGATCCCTTCTCATCTTGTCTTTCCTCTCCCTCTCCACCCTCACTTTCTCTTATTGAGTCTTACCTCTGAATCGAGATGTCCCGGTCTGATCGATTTCGTAGTCGTACCATGTTTCTATAAAACACAGAACAAACTATTTGAGCGCACACAGTAACTGATTAGATGACTTCGAAGTTCTGATAAAACTGAAGAATTGCATGAGCAAAAAGTATGATTCAATTTGAAATATTGAGGAGAATTATAAGAGAGAGTTGTGTGTGTGTGGAGTGCGCGGATTGAGACAGAAATAGATGATGGGTGATGGATGCAGCCGGGAACACACATCAAACAGCGGGTGAATTTTGGTCGGTTGTTTTCAGGTGGATTGAACAACATTAGAACTGAGATAAACCGGGGTACCTCTCCATGACGCACGAGCGAGCGCCAGATAAAAACACACACACGACACACACCATCCATCACTCATATCTATAAAACTCATCTCCTCACAGAGTCTCGAATAAACCTTCACGTTTCAATAGACAAGTCACTGTCTGTTTTTGAATCGAAGCAAAATCCATGGCCCAGTTTTATATACCTTTTCAGTTGATACCAGTTTCAAAGCCAGGTCAAGGATTAAAAGAAAACTATGAGAGTAGAATGGTGTTTCGACTCAAATACTACAAGCCATTTTCAGAACTCATAGGATTTGAGTTGAGACTTTTTATTGATTCTGGGTTTTCCTTCAATTCAAACGTATACCTGTTTAATCATACCGTTATAGAGCGAGGTCAATAGAGGTCATAGAAAGGTCATAGAGAGGTACGTTTTCATACATACATGTATTATAAACAAAATACTATTACTTACTGTAATCTGCACGATTTGTAGTTAAAAATAAAACATAAAATTCACTAATTCCGAAAAGCGATGAACATAAAAAGGGTAGGTTTACTATAGTGAGGATTTAGCCATTCATGACGGGATAAATCGTGAACTGGTTTCGAGATGAATTTATTCGTTTAATCAACTGAAATGTGACGACGAATGAGAAGTAGAAGAATACTTACGCCCGGTCTCGGTAAAGACATGTAAATCTGTCGATCATTTTTCCCGGATAGAACGTCGTTGATATCCTTGACTAGAACGGAAAGATCATTGATCTGCGATTCCCAACTGTCGCAGAAAACGTCTAAATTCTCTCGGGCTATTTTACTACTGTTGTATCGAGCTAGAGTCTTCCCTGCATAAATCAACTGAAAATACATACATACAACATATAGGCTACCATAATAGTAAAACAACATTTGTCAAATCAGTAAACATGAAGATTGGTAGTACTTCAAAGTGGAGCGGCCTGGCCGAGTGGTTAGGGCGTTCGGCTCTGGGAAGCCAGGTCGTGGGTTCGAATCCCGTACATTGCCGTAGTGTCCTCGGGCAAGACACTTATCCTCATTGCCTCTCTCCACCCGGTAGTAAATGGATACCTGTGACTCCTGAGCGCTTGTTAGCAGCTCGGTGTTACTTCTCCCCAGGGAGAGATGACTGATACATGTTAGAGTATAAAATTGGCCGGGGTAATAATACCGAAAATGTAAAGCGCTCTGAGCAGCCTCGCTGGATTTAGCGCTATATAAGACACATATTATTATTATTATTATTATCATTATTCAAAGGTTTACTTGATTTTGTCCACTAAGTACTGCCAGTTTTCACCTTTTCTAGTTTGACACCAGGTTAACAAGTTCTTTTATTTGTCTGATATAGATGGTCAAGATTCTTACCTGGGGACATAATGATTTAATACAGTTTTCAACGTGTTCAGCAGTTATCACTAGTGGGTCAAGGCTACAGATATGTCGTAATAATTTACAAACCTGTAATCACAAATTAAACACATATAAGTCATGAGCAGTTAAAGAAACTTAAATAGTTTATGCAGTTCCATGTAGTTCATTTTCGATGTTTTAACTCAAGATCAAAATCCTAACTGCAGAAGTGGACTAGTTCTATTGGTCTACTAGTTACCAGGCTTGCTGTTTCTATGTATGAGCTCTGCACCTAATTTCACCAACAATTCTCTTAATCATTACATTTTTGAACTTACTTCCTGAAGTTGTTCCGAATGTTCTTCAATTTTCACTGATAATTCACAAACTTGTTCGTAATCTCCGTTTAAACCGGCACTTTTTAAAGCCATCAACAAATCATGATCTTCGCTTGTTTTAAACAGTTCCGACGCTTGATCCATAGCTGTATCTTGTAACTAGAATCAAATTCAATAAATCAGTGAAATGTTTCACACTTACTGAGAATGAAAACTTAAGTCTGAAAAGTTTAGTGGCTTACTCTATGCACTACATCCTTATAGTCATCTATTAGGATAAAGTCAAAACATAGAATAGACCATTAGCTCAATGAATCTTTAAAGACTTTTTTCATTCTCAGTTAATCTCATCCTGGATCAATAATTCACCTGTTTTTTCAAAAGTTTCGACAATTCGCAAGTTTTCAGAATGGCTGTTTCTAATTCCTGACTTGGAGACACAGCATCTGACTGATCCTATAGAAAAAATGGACAAATTTCATACATCGCAGCTTTACTTGTGTAGTGCATGTAAATAAGGGTTTATACAGATCAGGGAATTGTGAATCGATGATTAGCTGTGACCCTTGACCAAAAATCCCCTGATTCAATTTTGAGATATCCCCAGTGGGGGTAGTTTCTTCTGATTGGCACCACCAATCACCAGCAAGAACAACAAGACACCAAACATTCAAATTTCCGAATTTTGCAAGAAAAAGAATCAGAATTCCTTGATTTTCATTGCAGTGATAAATAAATCTGGACTTGAGTGATAGTCGCTGATTTCCCCGATCTGTAAGAACCCTGGTTAATGTATGCATTGTACGTACTAATAATATTCCTATTTTCACTACTAGTGATTGTTCATGTCTGAGTTTCTCACACAATTCTACAATACGTTCTCGATGCTCGTGAGTTGTATACGCTGAATCGGTAAAATCTTGAGTCGCTTCGATCAGATTTTCTAGCGCTATCGCGAGTTTACTCTGCGTTGTAGGTCCGACTAACGTTACCCTCGTCATTTCAACCAAATCCTGCGCAAAAACAATCACAATTTATCAATTCATGTTTCTTTTAGATTCCTGGTTTATGTTGCCGTACAGTTATTAACTAGTATAAAGGCCGAGTTTGACTATAAAAGGTCAGACATGGCAGTATCTGTGAACTCATGGTGCAGTCAGGAGCTCCAGCGTTTGAAACTGGTTTTTCTTTATCATCTCCGTCAGTTTCTCAGGATAGGGTAACGGAGGAGGTGCAAAGTAACATAACTGCTAGGGCAGAAAGATGATTTTACACGTCCGAGCCGGCGCAGTTGCTAAAAGTTTGGTTTTAAGTTCACCTGCGTGAACCACAGTTTTAATTGTCACCAAGTCAGTTATTAATTGGTGAACCGTCACCAACAATTGAGCAACTATGAACAAAAGCAGTCTGTGGCTGTGGTGTATTTATTCATCGGTTAATCAATCACTAGTGTTGACTATCACTAGTTCATAATTAATGAATTATTGTAATGAAATCCTCGATCAATGAATATAAACAATAGACTCTTGTTACGTACATCGAACTCCTTCATACACCGATAAGCAGTAGGTTGAGAATGAGCGAGACCGATTCCTGAATCACCGTTCACAGCTGTAGGTGTCGGCGATGCGTCCGTATTTACCGGACCGGTATCTGATACAATATGCTGTATCAGATCCATAGCGTATCGCATCTGACTGAATACGCCGTCTCGACTCTTCTTAGCCGTATCACAATCGGGATGTCGTAAACTTGTCTGAAATCAACAACGCAATGAGAATAATGAGAAACCAGGACGAAAGTGGAGCGATGTTGAGAGCAGGACCTTGAGAGACAGAGGCCGGTCGCGCAGTCCCGGTCTCATTACAAAAATGGTCTAAATCAAAATCGTGCCTGATCTAAACCCAGAACTGTGGAACTGAGGAGATCGGTTCCAATAAAACAACTTACTTTACAAGTTGTCAGAAGCATCATTGTTCCCTTCTCTAATACAGTTCTCGCCACCCCCATCTGCGATCTTTGTTTGTCACTTTTTAAATCCTGTAATTCGTTAACGAAATATGATCAGTAACTGAAAGTTTCAATTAGATAACAGCACACACAGTTAGAATGACAAACTTCACTCACATTTTGTCTATCTCCGGTAAGATGAGCCAATTCGACCATCTCGTTACCAAACTGACTAAATGCCTTCACAAAATCCTGAAATCCTGTTACGGTTTCTATAATTCCTAAACTAACGGCCACCTGAAAATTACAAGATTTAATACAGTTTTATGGAAAAAACCACAATTATGAAGTAAAAAGCAAAAGAGGATTTTGAAGGTTTTCAGAGCTATTTTCAAAACAGAGAAAATAAATAGCACTGAACATGGTAGTCACTTTCGGCCAATTCACAATCCGCTGAGTTTTCCCTGAATGTTCGTTGTTTTAACACAAAATTCCCTGAGTAAATCCGAGGAATTTCTTTGCATGAAATGTTACAATTGATTCATTTTTTCATGAATCATATAGGCCCCTATTGATTAAGAAAAGGATGGACAATAACATATCCAAATTCCCTGTATTTTCCAGGTTTTCTTAGAAAAATTTGTCAAATTCCCCGAGTTAAATTATAAGGAAGCCAGAGTTATAATTAGGATTAATTCTATGAAACGCTAGTTCTAAATAGTAAATCATCGGTACCTTATCTTTAGCCGCTAACAGTTGTTTAACTACGACTTTATCAGCGAGTAGAAGCACCTTGGTAATAGCGGATAATAACTGTCTAGCGGCTCGAACCATCGCCGTTTTCTCCGCGCCTTTCACCTGACCGGTCTCGTCTAGTTTCACGTCTGTTAGTTTCTGTATATTTTCGCCGCTGATTCTCGCTTCCTTGCACGCGTCGCACATGTCGTTACGTATTTCCACATTCTCCTCGGCGATCGATTCTCCGACCGTTACGAATCGAGATATCGCCAGATTCACCGCCTGCCCGACCCGAACCAGCGCTTTCAAAGTTTTCTCCGATTTGATCGGTCGATCTCTCGCGTTCACTAAAGTCGTTATCTACGAAGAGAATTATAAAACATGTTTTAGCGAAAACGATTAAAATATATAGAACATTAGCATATAGCATTCACACGCAATAACTCCACCGGAGCTTAAATTTGGCTCTAGCCTGGTCCAATGTTCTTGATCACCCAAATTTAATCCATATCAAACCCATAACCACCGATTAGAAACTTTGTCGCGGGCCTAATCTGGCACCGCTGGGCAATTCAGCCCAGGTCAAAAATGCTCGTGTGATCGAGACAGCCTCGGATTATCATGCGTCCCGGCTGACAAAATACATGCACATGATGACGGGCGACCCTTCAACTGTAGCAGCTTTCACTCGCTAAATTGGTGCCACAACATCAGAAGCGAGCGAAGACAACTCTAACATATCATTTTCTATAAATACATGTGCTATTAAAGAAGCAGAAACTGCTTCATTAGATTTATATCGATTTGACGAGTTATTTTTGTTTTTCCTTTTCTCGAAATAGAACTCAGCGTGAATGTGATTGTCACAGGGGAAGTTTATATACCTTCAGGGCGAACGCTGATCCAAATAGATTCATTTCAACGCGGATCAATAATTCAAGCATGTACCGTGTATATATATCAATAATTAACACAAGTGCAAATATTGGATCAATCGTCGAACACGCTGCGACCAGGGGGGTTGACTTTCAGAGAATACCGAACTGTAACTGGAAGAGAGGGTTCGCAGTTAGAAGAATCTGTCGAAACTCAAGAGAACACTGTCGCTGTATCTCCGGAGATGGTGTCACATGAATATACATTAATACGGATCTCCGATAAACCTTCTGCTCCGATACCCCTCACCAGCCGATTGCAAAAATGTCACTAGATCGAGTTCCAATTACATTTAGAATAGGTCGATTTCAAGCGCGTCGACCCGAGCTGGATAAGGTTTGATCGCGGAACAGGGTGTAGACAGGACGACAACAACTATCATGAACTTTAATGAATCGATTGTGTAAATAGAGAAGATCATTTCCTGTGAGTTGTGAGAGACAGGAAATAAACAGAGATAGACCTGATACAGGTGTCAATCCAATCAATCAGTCAATATTCACTTTATAGCCAGCCAACCAAATACTGCTTGATCTCAACAAAAAACAAGAAAACTTACTCGAAAGATTATCGACACCTTGAAGAAAAATAACACATATATTGCCTAATACTATCGACAATGAATAATATTACAAAACATTAAGGACCAATTAAGTTATTTTGAATCTGAATAGGCCTATATCGATAATTTGAATCTAGTTGACCGGTACCGATCTAACAACGCGAGCCCCAATATTGATGACATAGTGCACATCCACTCAAAATTCATTATCAAAACGACAGCAATCTATCTAACAGAAAATGAGGCATGAAATATATCTAATTGCAGAATGAAAACCAAAATTCACAGTCGTAATTATCATTTTGAAACACCAATATTGATGACATAGTGCACATTCTCTTACGCAATATACTTATTTCCATTACGAAATATTTTTGATTACAAAATAAATGCCAAAATTCACAATTCTGATAGTTATTTTGAAACGCCAATATTGATGACGTAGTGCACATTCTCTGACGCAATATACTTATTTCCATTACGAAATATTTTTGATTACAAAATAAACGCCAAAATTCACAATTCTGATAGTTATTTTGAAACGCCAATATTGATGACGTAGTGCACATTGACTCACTGTCTTTACCCACTCAGTATGACATTGAAATACAATATTTTTCCGTTTGAAAAAAATTTTATTGACATTTATATTACTTGAATTACTTATATTACAGTAATATGATAAAAGCGCTAAGCTTTTTCCCCCTATAATGAGCCTTATATGGGTGAAAGCTACTCGCATGATTTTGGCTATGTGCAGTTTAGAATACTTAACTTATCATAACCGTGACCTCTGAGATTATACTAGAATAATCATTAATCAACCTTTGCTTCCAATTGAATCAAATGAAAACAAGTCTATGATAATAGTTTAGCATTATAATTAGGTTAACAGATTAATTGAACACAGGTCACTGTATAATATACTGATAGAATACTGATAGGATAGTGACTGCGTAGAGAAACTAAAAGCCACCCACGAGTTCATGAATTACATCGAGCTGTTGTATCTCTTGCGTCTGTCTTTCTACACGGTACACGTTTAGCCCTGACATTAAAAACCGAGGAGATGTTTTAGACTCGTTTCCGGGAGTCTTTTTTAATCAAAATACGTGGAATTAGCTTCCCCCCCCTCGTAGCCGTTTCAATGTTCTTTGTTCAAAGGGAATAACATCAAAATGTTAGCTTTCACTAAGTCGTAATCGATAAATCGATGTGAACAATTAAATAAACACGTCCATTAGTGAACATGGGGGGAGGGGAGGGAGGGAGGGGGAGGGAGAGGTAGGGGGTTTTTATCAATCAGGTAAACTGCTATAGAAACTAAGGTGGATTGTACCGGCAAACAGAAAAGTGCACTTTTCCAGTAAAAGCGGCACAAAGTAAAAGTAATCCTCTATTCATTTTGCATTCTTTTGACACAGGAGCCACAGTAGCACCTCCTTACAACAAACTTCAGGGGATGAGATAATCTTGTTATAACCGATAGTTCTATAGCCTAGCGGAACCTCGTTATAACGAACTTCAGGGAACCAGAAAAAATCTGTTCGTTATAGCTGTTCGTTATAACCAGTATGAAATTATTAAATTTGTCCTGTTTCAGATGAAAGTTTGTAATAAACAATAACTCATTATATCTGAGGTTGTTGTGAAGAGGTTTCCGTGATAGTCTATTCTATACTGATGATCACGGATGAGATTTTGTGAGCGAGGTTTCTGGATTTCTAGACTGTAGCGCGTACAGTCTGGATCCAGTCTGAATTCACCCCCCAGAGATAAACATCATCCGCGCGATATGCTTTATGCTTTAATATGATATACGCAGAATTTTGATATCTATCTCTGACTCAATCTGTATTCAACGTCTATTTTACCGTTTCATCTTCTCTCTCAACTCCGTCATCATCGTTATTATCATTCTCAGAGAGATTAACCCAGGAATCTGGAGATTATATTTCACTACAGGATTGATACGACGATGCGCGGCGAATAATGAACGTTCATCGCGACATTTCGGATGATTTGAATTAATGTTTTTGTAAAACTGTATTAACGGGTGTCATAAATTCTATCAGAACTAGTGATCACAAACTGAAGGGTCTCGGATACATGCCAGCAAACTCCTTACTATAAGAGAGGGAAAGAGAGAGTGAGAGAAAGGCTGAAACATACGATATTAATCATCTATAACCATCCAACTAGAACTAATAATTGGTAATTACCATACATATACACTGAGTTTACAGGGGTTCCTATACAGCGCAGACAGCGCATACCACTGGCTGAGAGCACTGCAGCTTTTTAACAACCGTATTTAATAGAAATTTTGATAAAAATGTGAACAACACCAGCGAGGACCGGGGGTAATTGTGACAAGACATAATTACATAAATGAACTGGAATTGCGGTCTGATAATTGATGAGAGAATGATTTATGTATGAAGTGTTTTTAATGATACGCGGCTATACGACGCAGTTTGAGAACTGGTTAATTAGACAGCGAGAACTGGTTAATTAGACAGCGGTTAAATAATCATCAGCAGGCAATCATTTTTCATATGGATACAAGCAGGTGCTTCATGTGACATCTCTCTCTCTCCTCTCACCTCCCCCCCACGTCTCTCCCTCCTATACCCTCTCTATGAATATTAGCAGGTGCTTCATGTTACATCCCTCTCTGCCTCTCTCGACAGTTCTAACAATGATTTATAACGGATCTTATGTTCCTAATAACGTTCTCTTTATTTTGTTTATTAAGTATACCCATGCAACACTACCTTATACAGTCCTGAAACAGCGAAACATAACTTGCATCCAGTTCCACTGTTTTGCCGAGTTAAAATTTTTTGACACTTTAAAAACCGTTACAATTCAATTGATGTTTATATAGTTTAAAACCTAGAATGCGTTGAGTTCTATGTGAATCAATGTGTACTACATCTTCAATATATCGGGGTTAGACTCGTTGCTGGTCAATTCATTTCAATCATCGATATATTCAAATCCAAAATTATTTCATTGATCCCTTAGGCCTATATTATATAATCTATACTATATCATTTATTGTCACAATATAAAGCACTACATGTTTTCAAGGTGTCAACAAACTTTCAAGTTAATTTTGTCTAAAGTTTACTATTAGAAATAGGCCTATACTTGAACCCACATGAGCCGCTTTCATTTCACATGCAAAATTCCCTGACTATTCCCTGACATTTCTTTAGAAAAGAAAATTTCCTGACTTTCCAGGTTTACAAGTTGCCACCCTGTAATTTGAATTTGAGGACTACCATATGAATAAAACTAGGTGTAGACCATGGGTTACTGGGTTCACTGATACTTGTTCGGGAAACTTCCAGAGCAAGAAACAACAAATCTGGTAACTAGTAAAAAAGATTCATCATTAGAATTCCATCGATGGATCTAAAGTTATTTCTAGAAACATGTGTCGACTATAAACTATTCAGAAGCTACTGACTGGATACAGCTGGAAAATATTTCTATTTGATGAATGAATGAATGAATGTAGTTAGTTGTATGTGTAGAATGCTGGTGAAGAGATGCATGCAGTTCATGGTTCAATGATTTTACAGGAGCCAGTTGCTCAAAAGTTGAGTTAACCAGACTTTAGCAATTGGTTCATTTTCTTCAAATAAGAGTTAACCAGTGGATAGTTGACATAGTGCTGTGACAATCAAAATATCATTGTTACTATGGTATTTATGCACCGGTTATCTTTAGGCCCTAAACATCTTTTGAGAAACTGGCCCCTGACCGATTATTGTTGTTGAAAGACGACTCTCGGGTTTGAAACCCTATTCCCAGCAGATACGGTGGATTTGTGAATGACACCAAATCAAATCAACATATGAGGTAAAATCCCTATTTCAAGAGCGGGACTACAGAGCAGTTATTTGGAAATCTTTAATCTGTTTTGTATCAATAAGCACAGTACTAATCATTAAGCTATCATCCCATTTTATGAACTCCATTATTGACATAAAAACTGGATTCTATACTATAGTTTTCCGCCTGCTGATGATGGCTACAGGTATCATCCTCAGTCTCCCTCAACTCAACATCAATTGATGATTCACAAATATATTATTATCACTGTATGTTAAACAGATTAACTTGATAAACATTGAATTGAATGAGTCAAGCTTATAAAACTAAAGGTTGATCTATAAACAGCTTACTTCATGAATAAAGAGAATTTCTAATGAGATGAATGTAAAATAAGTAAATTTGATCCTGAACTAACATGAAACTCATGCCTAACATGAAAGGCCTACTGAAACTTAACAGACAGTGACAGTATCCCCAAAGCGGCAAAAACACACAGCAGCAAAATTGGTTAGTTACCTAAGCAGTGGTAAGCTTTTAGAATCTGTGAAAATATCCGATCGTGAAACTAAATCACAGATAGGTTAGTGACTACTGCAAATGTGAGATTTTATCCCAAAGATGGAACATTCGTTTGACAGTAGTACGAAAGTAAAAAACACAGACTATTTAATACATAAATTGAAATGTCTAATTTGTTGTCATTAAAGATACTTATAGAGGAATTAAAGCAATCAACAGCTATTGAAAATAAGTGAAATATTCAACTTACCTGCGTGACCAACGGTACTAAAGTTTGCTCCACGGATTTAGTCCGAATTTCAAGTGAAATTCGGGATTCAAACCGCGGAGCTGCAGCTGCTGCAGCCATTTTGACAACGTTCCCGATCGATATGATGGAAATAAAAATGAGTTCCTGGAAAACGAGAATGTTTTCAGGCGGATTTGTTGACACGGGTTTGGTTTTGAATAGCCCTAATTAACCACGGGCCAAGCACACCCTCGAGTCTATAGAGCGACGTGTCTCGCTTCATTGGGTTTCACACTGGACAGCTGTATGTTTCCGAGAAATGGGGTTAAGCGAGAAGCGGTTCGAACCCCGATTATGCCATTTTTAATAGTTCCAGCCGGCAGCGTAGTGGGGCAGCACCTTACGATCTATTATTGCTGCACAACGATTAGGCCGGCTCCGATCATTACTAATGGGTTCCACTATCCGTGACATCCCAATTCATATTCTCGTCTGACTACTGCGAATCAGTTAACCGATTCGAACCCGGGACGCCAGTAATGGCGAGAGCACCTCCAGTCTACCAAATACTTAACAAAACTCATCACTCATTAATAGTTATAAATAAATTTATTCTCAATACTTCTTTTCTATGAATCAATCACGAAGTAATCAGTAACATAAACATTGAATAATCAGGAACCGACTCTCACAGTTTTAAATTGATTTTGTTAATTACCGGCTTCCAAACAACAGAAACTGCCTCATTCAAAGCACAAGTTGGTTTTCCATAATTAAAAAACTCCAGACTAGATAACAATAGAGTTGATAGGTGAATTCTCTCTCTAAATCATCAATTACAAGAGAGATGACAAAAAATATAATCATACCCATACAGGTCCAGAAATAATTTCAAGAAAATCTGGAAATCAATTCAACATTATTTTTTTACCGCAATTTAACATATTGACTTTTGAAAAACGAAAAAACTACAACAGAATGCAGGGTAAAGCATACCAGCTAAATATTTACAAAGAATGATTTCAGCAAGCACACAGCAGCACAACATTAAATAACACAATAACTCTAAACCAATAATAACCACCACAATCAAATACAGAGGTCTTTCACCGAACACGAGGCCTGATGCGCTTTCAAAATTAGTCCATTTATGGAAATTCAAACTGGATTTTTAGGTTCCCAAACCAGATATTATAATTCAAACCACAGTCTCTAATCATTTATGTACAACTTTCACAATCGGTATTTATCAGATTTTGCTGATTTGATTTCCACATTCAATACCTGTTAATTCAATCACTATACACAAGTAACATACTTCGCGATAGAATAGATTTATAAATCATATACAGAGATTGATGATCGATCTGATGATGATGGATTGATACTGATAAACATGAGGGGAAGATGACGTTATGATTGAACTCTCAATTGTTATTATCACTACTCGGACTGCTAGAGATATTTCCGGGCGGGTGTTCTTCAAAACCTTCACTCTCCGTAATCAAAGCCCGTTCCAAAATAACGCGTCCCTCTTTGTAACGTTGATTTTCTTCGGTAGCGAACTCGTAAATCCAACCGAGTTTCGCGTCGCAACTTTTACACAACACGTCGCGCACCATGTGACGTCCGGTGAGCATTACGCGATCCTGAACCTCGCTGTAGTTTAAATTAACGACTCTATTGAACAGAAACGCTCGTCCGGTCGCCCCAGTGAATCGTGTTGAGATCAATTCCGACCGGTTCGTCAACGGAGTGTCACAACTAGCGCACGAGAATAATCGCGATCCTCCGATATGGTTCAAGAATATTCGACCCATATTTGGTGGTGCTGAAAAGGAGGATAACATAGATGGAGAAAATTAAAGAAAAGTTGAAGAATTTTGATTGACAGAGAATCCAGGATAGGTAAATTTAGATGTGTTCAGTTGTGTTACCTTATAAAAGTTGGCAACAGCAGCACCAAACAGAATTTCACAAAATAACCACTGACAGCCAATCCTATACTTGTCTTCAATATTCTGCGGAGTAATGTGGAAATAAAATCAGTTGAATTTAGCTTGATTGACCTCTTTCATTCTCGTCAAAATCAAAACATTGCAGATAAACGCATCATTCACATTAATGAAACAGTTTTATGAAATGAAGAGTAATTCTACATTTAGATATATAAGATATCGATGTTTTAAAATAGAGATATCGGTTCTAGAATGTTAAGTTTGATCGCAATAAGAATTTATCCGAGGATTGTTTACTCACAAATGACGTTTGTTGATCAAAACATTGATGACGTCACACGTGCACGTGTTCCTGTCAAAGTTCATCAGTCACTGCGCATGCGTGTATTTTACCTGACACGAAGAATCATCTCACAAGGTGGCGCTAGTATCGCAATATTGCGCTTTATAAAAATGCTGTAAATTCTAATGTTGTTTCACATCTAAAGTTAATATTTCTAGTTCTTTTATTTTAGTTTGTATAATTTTGTGTTAGTTCTTTTAATCATCACACGACGGCGCTAGTATCGGTAGTTGTAGTTCCGCCAATGTTCGCACAGTGGCGCTAGTATCGCGGGGCCGAGTTCCGGTTTCTGACGAAGAGTTTGATCGCCGGATTAGCAATTTTCTCGTCGCTTAAAAATCGTTGAGAACTGACGTCAAACAGTGAAATAAACGTTTAAACGTCGGAACAATGTTTTCGTGGATTAAATCCGAGGGTAAGAAAGAACCGGAGGTTTATGAGAATGTCGTCGGAGGTTTGGCAAAGCTGTATAAAACTCGACTCCTCCCTTTGGAAGAGTATTACAGATTCCACGATTTTCACTCCCCTGTTCTCGATGACCCTGATTTTTCGGCGAAACCGATGATTTTACTGGTCGGTCAATATTCCACCGGTAAAACTACGTTCATCCGATATTTACTGGAGAGCGATTTCCCGGGAATTCGAATCGGTCCGGAACCGACGACCGATCGATTCATCGCGGTGATGCACAACGACACGGAAGGCGTCGTCCCGGGCAACGCATTGGTCGTCGATCCGAAGAAACAATTCAAACCGTTAGAATCGTTCGGAAACGCTTTCCTCAATCGGTTCCAATGTTCCCAGCTACCGAACGCCGTTCTGGAGAGCATCTCGATTATCGATACTCCGGGAATTCTCTCCGGAGAGAAACATCGCATCGATCGCGGCTATAATTTCACCGGCGTTCTCGAATGGTTCGCTGAACGAGTCGATCGTATCGTTCTCTTATTCGACGCCCATAAACTCGATATTTCCGACGAGTTTCGACGAAGTATCGAAGCGTTGAAAGGTTACGACGATAAAATACGTATCGTTTTAAACAAAGCGGACGGGATCGATCATCAGCAGTTAATGAGGGTTTACGGAGCGTTGATGTGGTCGCTCGGGAAGGTGCTCAATACGCCCGAGGTCTGTCGCGTTTATATCGGCTCGTTCTGGGATCAACCGTTGATCTACGATTCCAACCGGAAACTGTTCGAATTAGAAGAACACGATTTATTCCATGACCTGCAGAGTTTACCGAGCAACGCGGCTCTTCGCAAATTGAACGATTTGATCAAAAGAGCGAGATTAGCAAAGGTAAAAGAATTTCACGAGTGATTACGTGTCTAAACCATTGTCATTCCGCAGTGGAACCTCGTCAGAACAAACTTCAGAACACTGTTAGTTTTTGATCTTAAAATAGGGATTGACCCTGTGATTTATTTGATTGGTAAATTTCGTTTGATTTTTTGATTTGGTGTCCCTTACAAACCCACCACACCTGCCGGGAAAGAAACAGGGGGTTTGATTTTGAAATCGGAAATCGAAGTACAAATATAGTTGTGTGATCGGCGGTCGAGTTTACAGAATTTTTTGTTTAAATCGAAGTACATAATTTGAAATTTTCGGTTCCGGTTCATTCAAACAATCATCCAAGCAGTCTGAACCGGCAAGCGACTGATTGGGGTTAATTTAGTTGGCTGCCTAATTTAATACATCAAGATTTAGGAAATAACTATATTACAAGGTTGAAGATCATTTTGTCAATTTTTAACATTTTTTTGGTCGTTTTCCACGTGTACACTGTTAGTTTTAACTGATAGTTCACTGTTGTTATTTCTAGTCAGATTGATTTAATCTTTAAACTTGGGATGAGAAATTCTTAGGTCTATCTTTATATTCATGGATTCTGGTTTGTTGTAACCCAAGGTTCCACTGTAAAACTTATAAGCGGCTCAATGGTTACTAAGGCAAAACTATGATTCAAAATCTCCATTTCTTTTGGACTTTTATATTTACTGTAAAATAAAATTGAATCTGTTGAATTTGGATTTATAAAAAGAATATATATTCTATACATGTAGTTGGAAACTGGATGATCTAAGCTACAGTTCACCCCCAAACTTCAAATACGAGCCCCTGTGTCCAGCTGTAGAACAATGTGAAATATGATGTTAAATCTGGATTTCATTGTTGGCTTGGGATAAAATTCAAAACCAGTTCTTTCAAAGATATATTTGATAGTATTTTATTACGTCATCATATCATACTGTCATGAATCTCCTCTGACTGGATAAATTCTGATACCAGTATATGGTACTCCCATATCCTATACTGTGGTAACAGGTGTTTTATTGGCTGCCGTATAAACGCTAATATTTGTTATTACACTATAATCAGACAGTGTTGAATATTGAATATTGTAACAGATTTCCGGAGACCCAAATTCACCAAAACCATACACAGTAATTATGTATGAAATGCTCGTATAATGATATAGCTCTTATGTACCTTCCCTATATTGAGTTGATAGTTTAATTGAGCGTGATTATTACTAAGAAGATATTTAATGATAAGATTGTGTATGTTAGGGGTATAACTCACCTGAGTCGATCAAATACAGCGTAATTTGATAATCATAAAATCAATATGATAGATTATATCTATTAGTTAGAATCATTGGATAGGCTATACAAGTTCTACGTTACTGTTCATTCCAATTTCTGATTCAAGAATAGCTTATTTGATGTTGGGGCTAAATTTCTAAGCCCTGAAACCGATATTTCATTGAAGTCCCTGGCTGAGTTTTCCAGAGGTGCCCATGAGTGGATCGAGGGTGTTCCAGAACTGTTCCTGTATTTCTCAGTGTGGCTGGCTAATACAGTCTAGATCTGACACTGACCCCTAAGACTATCGAGCCACTGATGAAGTTTTCTTTACATCGCGTATGTGATGTTACTTGTGTAGTAATTACCTCAATCAGTCCTATACTCATTATTTCTATTTCTCTTTTTAAGGTACACGCATACATCATCAGCGCGTTGAGGAAGGAAATGCCAACGATGTTTGGTAAAGACAATAAAAAGAGAGAACTGATTAAAAATCTTGATCAAATCTACTCTTCGATACAACGCGAACATAATATATCATTAGGTATAATAATATTTATACAGTTTTACTTGTACTCGAATATCTATAGGATATTACTTATTGTCCAGATTTTTAATTCATTTTCAAAAAGGGCAGTATGACAAAAAATAAGGGGTAAAAGAAGACAATTTTTTATGTTTTTGGAGGGGTGTTTTTGCTATGAAGTCACTGTCAGAATACCCTTTAGCTTAGTTTGCTCTAAACATATTTGTTAAGATCCTCAGATGTTGTTCCTTCGTGTAATCTGTATTAAATTGTTCATTTTATATACATTTAACAGGAGATTTCCCGGAGAAGAAGAAAATGCAGGAACTATTGGAACATCATGACTTCACGAAGTTCCACGCGTTGAAACCGAAGCTGATCGAAGCCGTCGATAAGATGTTGTGCGACGATATTTCACGTTTGATGGCGATGATTCCGCAAGAAGAACGAGCGAGTATCGACATCGTGAATACGGTTAAAGGGGGCGCTTTCGAAAACTACGATGAGACACCGTTCGGAATCGGTAATCTCGAGGGAATCAACGCCGGTCAGGGCGAGAGCGAATGGATCTGCGCGCGGAAACGAGATAAAACGGATCGCGTGTTCGACACGTTGGATCCGATCGACGGCAAGATCAGCGGCGCGAAGGCCAAACGAGAAATGATGAATTCGAGATTACCGAACAATACATTGGCTCGTATCTGGAAGCTATCCGATATAGACCGGGATGGAATGTTAGACGCCGATGAATGGGCGTTGGCTAGTCATCTTATCGAAATGAAATTAAACGACCAAATAGAAATACCTAGCGTGTTACCGCAACATTTAATACCACCATCCAAACGAGAATTCCTCGATTAAAATACTGTTTTTACGATGAATTGTGCTGCTGCTGCTGCTTTAGTCGGAAAAATTGCTTTTAAACTGTGATTGTTGTAACTGTAGATGCAACAGGATTGGGGGGATGATACAGTTATGATTTTACAGGTAGGCCTTCAATGGCTCAATATCCTCCGTTAATCACGACGTCTAACGGCAATATCGGCATAAAGGATTTAATTATGTGAATACAGTGGAACCTCATTACAACAAACTTGAGAGGACGAGAAATTCTGTTTGTTTCATTACATCCAGTCAGTATGAAATAAGTAAAATCGTCCTATTTGAGATGAAATTCTAGGTTTGTTATAGATGAGAAATCGTTTTATCCAAGGTCGTTTTAACGAGGTTACGTCGTATGTTACAGACAAAATATCCATAAGTGTATCGTTACACTTTGTCTAACTCAGAACTGCCAAGCTCTGGCAAAATTAGCCCGCAATCAGAAAATGATACGAGCCATTCAAAAGTGCGAGTCAGGCAAGGTTTTCCTTTATATGTATATCAGTATGTAAATAACTGCATGTATGGACAATAAAATGCTCTCTTATCTCTATCTATAGTCATATGGGTGACAGTAATGATTATATAAGCTGTTGATCAGCTTTATACGTTACATATAATGCATATGGCATAGTAAAACTTAACACTCAAATTATCGTCGTCAGATATTCAGAATAATATGACCCAGAATAACCTAATACTGTATATGCATTTATATTTATGCACTGAGTTTGGTTTATTTTGTCACCACTAAACATAGATTTTTTGTCTGAATTATAGATATATAAATATAGGTAGGCCTTTGGGAATAGAGAATACTCTAGTGTTCAGCACAGTTCAAAAACAAGTTATTTCTCATTTGGGATTGATGTAGAAAATCAGCGGGTCAAATATTTTTTTAAGCTAAGTCCATTGGGGTAATTAATTACTGGGTGAGGAGAACAAATGTTTTCTTTGACGCGAAGATCATTGATATATCTATTAACACGTTTTATGAACTTCATGACTTCTACAGAAACAATAGATCAGGCACTCGCTAACTAATAACTCTTCATCTACGATAATACTAACAATACTAACTATAAACAGTTGCACTTTCTTCATCTATCAAATACTTATATTAATCTATGTACATAATTGAGATGTATTTTTTCACGAATGAATAAGAATTTTATTGCCCACGACTTGCTTTCGTTTGTAGAAATTCTGCCCCTGAGTAAAGCGTGCAATATGACAATGATATTAAAAGGCAAAAACTACTTTCATAGATGAAAGAAAAACTCATTTGTGAAAATCAAGAACCTCGCATAAGTAGTGTCGCAATGACTAGTAGTGTTTTTGATGAAGTATTTTAATATATACCCTATTGATATCAAATTAATGATATTTTGATTATTTTAAAGCTGAAAACATGAAGACATATGGACGTATGTATAGTTAGATATTATCACTGTGGTCTGCTACATGTTGAATAATAGTGTTAGGAGGTGCTTTTACAAGTGGATATCTCTTTATTTAGTATTATTCCACTGAAAGTGGTTATAGGAAGGTGTTCAATAAATGCACGTCGATTTACGTTTATTTCTATGCATTAAGTGTAATTATTTCTAGTAGTTTACTGCAGTAGCTATTGCAAAATCTTTGGCTGTGAAAACGTGTAATGCCTTTAACTGTGGCGGAACCATGTCGTCAATATCGTGGAATTCAGTCTCATACTGAGTGAGGTTTGATAACAATAGAAATTCGACCCTATATAAGATAAAATCCTCCAATACAAAAGTAAAACAAGTCTGAAAGGTTTCCATGAGTTAATATTATAACTTACGCTCTTGATTTGTGGGATTTTATCTATCATAGCTACACAATGGACAGAGTGTTTCAAGGTTAGGAATTTGACCTCTTTTTTGTGAACGTCTGTCATAAAGGGGTGGGTGTGAGGGGCAGTGTGATTTGTACAGGTATATATGCCAGGTTGCAGTGCGTATAAGAATTTCTCACGACAGTTCTGGTTGATGCATGTTTAAACCCGATATTATTCATGGAAAATTAGTTTTATTAGATGAATATTATTGTTATATAAAGTATGTTATAAAAATAAATGAATGTATACATGTGAATGTATATTATACCAGTAATACTGATGTCTATGTGTGGTTAGTTGGTGATTGTTTTGAATGCGACAGCTGGAATATTCCTCCATCGAATATTCATTTTATATAATACTCGACTCTGAGCCGGTAGCCTACTGTTCGGAGTATAATCAGCAAATTTGTATTCTAAAAAATGAGTTTGGAATTGTTTTTGTAAAACGTATGAGTCATGATCCAATTGGAAAGTGTTACATTTCCTGTTCTGTGACTACACAATGCGTTCTTATAAAGATCCCTATACTACTGATGACAAGGAGGCTGACAGAAAATGTATCGATAGTTTGAACCGTCTTGCTGAATGTAAAGATACCTGCTTATGTGATATCAGATATCCGATTCGAAAAATAAGTCAAACTCGGTTAAATCATCATGAATTAAGTGGTCTGTATTTTTTAGCCCCAATTTCCATTTACTAAGTGTAAGTCATCGACGTAATGATAATAATAGCTGTGATGACTTAAAATCATAGCAGTGATGACTTAAGTGAGTTGACTATAGACTCCATCTCATATATACAATATAATAAACACAGCTATTAGAATTTGTTTCATGAATAAATAGATTATTATTTTTATGGTACAGAAATATCAATAGAAATATGTAAAAAAAACAACAAATTAAGCTCTACAAAATAATAGATAAATCACTTAAACTAACGATATTACATTAGGCGGATGACGAGCGAACAGCGGTGCAACATATCTGATAAAACTAACATTCTCTCTTTCAATATAACAGCAATATTGAAGTTAATCAGGAAGTATAAATGATTAAAACGTGTTGAAACCTCATTGCTATTAATACGTGAATCAAAAACTTCACGAGCATGGAAATAATATTATTCTTCCTGGTCTAGAAAATTATGCATTTGTTGACTTTGGCGAGTGGACAAACCAATATACGTATCATCAAATAAGGAGATAGAGAGAAAGTGCAGACAGTCATCCCCAGAGGAGAGGGGAGATCGGGGGCTAGGGATTATTCGTCTAATTGACAGAGTAATGCAACTCCTCTCATGACCCAGAAATCTGCGTATAAATCCGTCGGAATATTAACAGCTGTGACAAAGTTCGTAGAATGGCCGGTAGATGATAGCGAACCGGCTCGGGCAGACGTCCTGTATAACGGACATATATACGTGTCTTTATACGGTTCAACGCATTCGGAATCTTCTGGTAAACTCAGCGATGATTTCTCCGATTTTCCCGGACTTATCGACGTCACCTGAAATCAATACAATACAATTAGATATAAATTCTCCACCAGAGAAAATGATATATTCATTTTATACGACCGATGATGTGGCAGTTAACATTCAAATTTTTCAATCCGCTCATAACGATTTTTAATCCTCTCATGAACTAGAAACATATTCATAAAATGAACCGACAGACCCGAGATAAATCATACAGAGTTTAAAACTGAGGATTATTTACTGGTACCTGTTCGGGGATAAAATGGATCTCCGGCAACCGATGAAATCGCTGCCCTGGTAACGATTCGTTTAATGCCTCTGTAGTGACGTCCCAGCGTGCTCCGTCAATAAACAAACCACAAACTAAGACCCCGTCATCGGGAGGTGTACCAGCCTGTCAACAAAAAAACATAGTCATCTTTAAAATAGCTAAAAATACCTTCATCCCGCTGAATATGAAAAACACAAACATGAAAATGTTTTTGTGTAAGAGATACTAATCCTTATTTGTACATGCAGTGAACCGCACCTTACTCAGACATACCTAACTCGGAATTTTGACAAACTCTGACAAAAACGAGATTTATCTGATTTCCTACCTTATTTTTCCGATCCCTAATTAGGACTTTGCTTACCTCAGAACCAATTTCACCGAATAGGTGAGTTTTACTGTATTTCATCGATGGTCACTTACCTTAAAAGCGTAGTCTTTAACGTTGATTTTAATTTTCGCATCGTTAAGTATTTCATCGGGGACGCTATCGTTGAGAACTTTGAATCTGAACGTCAGAGAATCGACTGATACAGCGATTTTACGAGCGTGGTTCTGTAAAACTCCCGTCAGAAAACCTACAATAATCATCAGTAGAAATCGATGAACATCTAGAAAAACTGTAGACTTTTGGCGGAAAATCAAGTCAATAATAACAGAATTCATCCTTGAAAATATTAGGATGCATTTTGTTTTAGTTGTGTTTCTGTTGTGTCTTTATTCTACAAGAATTCATTTGCAGAGAAATTGATTATTGTTTACGAACCTTGAGGAAAGAAAAACGCCGGCAGCCAGAAACTTCTCGGTTCGTAATCGAGTATAAACATATCTTCCAAAGCGTTACCTAGAGACGCGCGTGTTTGTAAAGCTTGAGGTGTTAACTGACGCACCGTACGATCAACTTTACGTAAAACTATCTCCAACCATTTCGCGAAGAAATCGACTCTTTCGATCAAATCTTGAACCCACGGAGATAAAGCTTTACACGATTCATAAGCCATTTGCTACAATAACAGATGAAAGTTTCTTTATTTGAGTATTTGATGGTGAAATTTGAATCTTATTAGCGCCAAAAATTTAATGTAGAATCCTTCACTTGGGACTGACAGGCATTTTGTTATAAGCCTAACAGTTTTTGTTATGGCATATGAGAAGAATTGTTACATTGGTTTTTGACTTAAGGTAACTGGCTTTTTGCCGCTATACACAGACAAAGCAGCAAAGTTTAACAAGCATACTTAATCAATGGCCTCTTAGAGTGTCTAAACCTTACCTTCCACTGTTGAGGAACTCTCATACTAAGGAATGAGTTATAGGCTTCTTCGAGATGTTCAGACATTACGACTTCACCATTAATAGCGCGACGTAACGCATGCACGGATTTATGTATTATACGCAGTAACGAATTGAAACGATCGATTTCCTGACGTAAAACTGTTATCAATGCAGACTTCGTCAGCTCACTCATAACCTGGTCCTCTAGAATAGGGGAGACCGCTGTAAGAAATGAGACAGAATATTCATAAATCTGGTGTCTGAACCACATTTTTAATCATACGTTGAAAGAATTAATGAGAATCAAACAATTCTAGCACAAAGAATGAAAAATAATAGCGTTTGAAATGTTTCGTACAGCTAGTAGTTTACACAACGTTGTGACTATCTGCTAATAGTCATTTTCAGGAACACCAAATAAACATCAATAATTGAGAACTATTTACATTTTCCTCGACTGTCTTCTTTGATGCCGTTTTTCAGCAGTTCGCTCAACGGTGGTTTGAATTTTTTCTGCGTCGGTCCGTCGTTCAAATCGGGAACTACATCTTCGATCGATTCGGGAACGTTCGTGATAATATCCGTCGCGATCTCCATGACGATATCGTCGTTACTCTTACCCGATCTACAATCACAAATCAAACGCAGGTTTATAAATTCATCTTCTTATCTATTTCTAGCATGAATTCGATGATATAATTCTTACCCCATGATTGAAGAAGTAACTCTCGGTTGAACGGTGATGATCGTATCCAGTAAATCTTTAGCCTGCGCTTCTAAATACGCGTTCTGCGCGTTTTCATTCATTCCGAATATTTCAGGAGAATCAGTCGTTGGAAGCGTGTCGATGTAAATACGTGTATCGGCAAAACTATAACTACTCGAGATCGGATGATAAACCTGTCAATAGATCAATCAACTATTATACTAAAGGAATGATGAATTTCAGTGAATTCTTCAAAATTCTAGTTGCCAAAGTAGCTGACTTGACTCCGTTAGTTCATACAAAAGTTTCAATAGTCAAATCTAAACCTTCAGAACTCAGAAAGTGGACCCAGGACCTGATAGCTCAAATTAGAATGAGTAGAATTTTCTAATTTCTGACTCAAAAGAATTAAATGTGGAACTGGGTCCTGAATATCGATGAAAACTTACAGCATCGGGTGAATATCTATAGTCAGACTTCAGAGCATCATCGCAATAAAAACGATTGAGTAAACTGTGTAAACATCTACGATCCCAATCATCAGTAACTCGCCCTCCGTACGTTACTTCTCCCGTTAAATATTTCAACGCAGCCCACGGAATTTCATCTTCTATTTCTTCGGATAATAACATCTGTAGCTGTAACACTGACACCTACAAAATACAGTTCACGTTTTCGGAGTAAAATCTTTCAAATATTGCGAAGATATTTTTCTGAAATCGACGATTCAAACCTCTAAATCGGAATCGTTAAATTCGTAAGCGACGTTCCAACCGAGGCTGCCGTATTTCTTCCTCTCGTGTATGACAGCATTAAAGAAACAAAGTCCAAATAGAAGCGTTTTGAATGCCGGGCCACAAGACGCGCTCTCATACGTTTTCTCAGGAATAATTCCAACTCCTCCGCTTCCGAATGAAGCCATGAGATTGTTCTTCAATCCGTGAGGACTTTCAACGGTCATCTGAAAATACATTCAATCAGTGTCGTAAATTCATTGCTTGAATTGTCGCTGAAACCAAACCTAGATCATACAAGATCAACATACATAGATCAGTTCACACCTGACGATGATCTCTAGGGTGAGATCGAAACGTCGTTTTCTTATATTTTAGATTGTATCAATAAATAAATTCTTGATTTTAGAATTCTTTTAATTTGTAAATAGTGGGTTTTTATCTTATAGATCATACAAACCTTTAGTCCTGATTGTAAGATACTGATCGGGAAATTTTTATCGGGTTTACTGCTCAAGAAAAGTCTAAATTCAGGATCGATGTCGGTATCTGGTTTATGGAAACTGCAATATAGAAACAATGTTGTCATTAGACAGAACTGAATCAAAGTTGTAAATTCATGAACTATAATTTTGTAATTCAAGTGCCTACCCTTCAACAATAGCCTGTAATTTTGGCATCCATGAAATAGCGAGGTGACAATTTTGTAAGAAAACCCATCGTCCTTTCAGAATCTGAGCTTTAGCGATGAGTTCTTCGGCTTTCGGACCCTGGCCACGTCCTAATGAGATCATATCCAAGTGTACAGTGCTACCTCGAGATTCACGTGAGAATCTCAATAAACTCGCTTGAGGATCGGAACCTACATAAAACAAGCATCAAATATAGATATACATCTTACACGTTCATCCAGACCAGACAACCTGTTGGTAGTAGTTTTCACAAAAAACGAGAGTAATTCGACATCAAAAATAGCAAAAAATAGTATCTTGATTGATGATGAACTAGAAATCATTCTGATTTTGAGAGTAATTTCATATTTTCAGCAGTTGAGCTCTTAAAAAGAGCAGAAACTACTCATTGTCAGGTCTATGTGTGTTTTTGATATTTACCGGGCGATAATGTGAAGATGATGGGAGTTTTAGCTGAAGATTCCTCATAAACGTCGCTCAAATCATATTCCATCGAATAAATGAATCTGTCTCCCATCTGTTCAGCTATGAATGTTTGTATTGATGCAGTCAACGCAGCCGGATTCAATACTTTAATCAGAAGAATCTTCTCAAACGAAGTCAGCGTTTCCCACGGAAAAACAATCGCATAAGGATCATTGGCAGTTTCTGAAATGATAGTACACATATTAGTATTCATATTTCTAGTAACTAAAGCAGCACCGATATGTACAAAGAACATACCTTCACTACATTCAAACTTGTGATCCATAAATCTATAAACATCGTCATGGTGAATAAACTCATTCCATTGTTGATGATTATTGCGTAGACTGCGACACAGATATTCAAACGGCGGTAACGTAGCTTCCAGGTGCTGACATTGTTGCCACATCGAATCGCGAACCCATTTCGGCTGCGGTACTTTTATACCTTTCGTTTGTACGTCTAATCTCTGCATCGGACTCAAACCTGAATTAATAATCAACAATTCAAAGTGATAATGTAATCGTTGCGAAGATTTCAACATTAGAAGTCATGGTTAAGATTTTGGGGAGCAGTGTGGGGATGAATGTGGGGATGAGTGGTGCTCGTGTTCAACCCTGGGATGCCAGTCATAGTCCTAGTGATTGTACAGCCTATAAGGTTCGGTTCAGGTCAATCTTCTTATTTGTTATAAATTTTATTTGTAATTATAATTGATGATGAAATAAATTACATTACATTACATCACATATATCCTGTGAAAGATATCCTTATCACCTTTATGGAAGACATTGGAAATGTATTGTATATGATTCTTGTGCTATATGAATACAATTATTTCATTATCTTAATTACCATCATAATTATCTAGTGTAGATTCACTCATCATACTGGCCATAATCATTCCATGCATGAATATCAACCATTCGGTGTCATCGAGCGGGTCGGGTTTCTTCACCAGGTCGCTGCGATACTTCCATTGTGACCTCATAATACTGGTCGTCAATAGAAACGAGAAAGTTAACTGATGATGCCCGAATAATGCGACTGAAGTGATTTGAAATACACTCATTGTTAAACGGTCGATCATCGCTATCATGTGTTTATTCAACTGTAATTCGCTGGAATGTCGTTTTCTCTGTTGAGCAGGAACGATCAGTTCATCTTTATTAGTCGTAGTCGTCGTGGAAACCGAACTGTCTTTACTGTTCGGTCGACGGATGATTCCGCTTAGTCGTTTCGCCGACGCGGCACTAGAGGGCGTCGATTCGATATAATTGACGCTGTTGATGCATTCGACGAATAACGTCTGGAACCAGTCCAACGAGAACTGATACATGACGTCAACGTGGGCGAGATCAGCGATTACAAAATACAGCGTCGCACCTCGTGTGGCCACCTGAAATATACACCAACCATTCATCAAACAAACCCAGGATACAGTTCCACAGTTGTTGGTTTGATCTTTGACTTAAGATTAATGTTTTTTTTATCTTAAAATAGGGAATTGTCCCTCTTATCTATTTGATTGATTTGATATTATCCTAATTTTTGGTGTCCATTACAACTGGCCACACCTGCCGGGAATGAAACAAGGGGTTTAATTAACCCTTGAGTCAAATCTTGACTCATAATTGTGTAACTGGGTCTTTGTTCCTTTGAATGAAATTCAGCGATCTTCTGTGAAACTTACCGGTAAATATCTCTGTCTGGCAGTGTTGAGATTACGTTCAGTTTCCTCTGATCTCGAGACTCGACTCGAGATTTCACGAGACATCACTTTACTCGTCTGTAACGTATCGACTAAATCCTGATCGTCCAGTATGTTACCATCGCTTTTATTCAACAAACCCAACGTTTTATCTTCCATTTCTCGTATAACCGTGCGATCGTTCGCGATACTTCCTAATAATTCACTTCTCTCTATTTCAAGTTCAGGTTTCTCCTGAAATTCATCACGAAAAGCTATCATCAATTTAATACAGTTTCACATCTTAATTCAAAACCACTGGAAGGTCATACGCATTCATATACCGGTGTAACAATGGGAGCTCAAACTGACCTGTCTAACAACACTTGAAAGCAGTTGTTCTTGAAGTCCGTCAAATGTGACGGTGAAGTTAATGAGTGTAACTTGAATACAGACAGCAGGAAGATAGTGAGGGTTACCCATTGATGTCGTCATATATAACCTACAAATAGGTGATAAAACGCACGGTCAGGTTTTTAGTGAAATAAACATGAAAACAGTATTAAAATAGGTGGTAAATAGTTACCTGAATTGATCGTTATATTCGATCTCTGTATCACCGAGTTTGATAATTTTGTGTCCTCCGCGTATGAAAGTTTCTTGTAGTAGAATTGATTTTAAAGAAGGATCCAAAGTTTCAGTTACATTCTAGAAAAACAACACAGAATACAGTGAGGTCATTTCTAACAGTTAGTTTCGCTAATTTGAAGAATAATTAGATATTACCTGTAGTAAAACTGGTTCGCCAACTCTAATCGCTCTTTCCATTGTTCTCATATAAATCGGATCAGATGCTTGAACGATCTTTAATTTTGCTCCCTCCATTTTCGTGATCCATCTGAGGATTACACAAAACAACATTTAATTCAGCATCAATACCACAGATCGCAGACATACGCAGTTTTTTACTTACATAACAGCTTGACCCTGGGGATCTATCAACAGTGGCCATTTGCGACTTTTCTTTACGATTACAGCATTCTCAGTTGAATGAGCATCACTCGGTAGAGCTTCAGTTTGCCATTTCAAAACCTATCAAAAACAACCGCAATATCGATCATTAACAGGTATTCAATGTATTGATATAGATTATTGTATATGACTGATACCTGATTAGCATCGACGATACTCCTCACGAGATCGTACTCATCGGAAATCGGAATCGCCATCGTGCGACACAACTGAACCCATTGTTGAATTAAATCTTTACGATATTTAGCGGTGAATGCGCCGATATACGCGACAGCAGCGGCCGATACGAGGGTATCCCCGACTAAACCTTTCAAACGGAAATCTAAACTGTCAGCCATTTCCTTCCAGCGATCCTGTGCACAAAATAAATAGATAATTGATTATATCTGTTTGGTGGCTGATCCAATGTCGTGAGTCAAATTTTGAAATCTTTCATAATATCTGGACCCAATTTTAGTTGGTTATAATTGACTCTATCTACAGTTTCACTAGTTGAAAATGAACTCTTGATCTCAGAGAATTGAAATCACCTTCTCTCCGGATAGAGCTGTAATCAGTATCGATGCTCTCTGCAGTCTTAAAGCCGTTATTACTTTTCTTTCTTTCAATGCTTCCCTCTGATTCACTGAATCCTGATATTGTTGTTGTAACATTTTCAAATGTTCTTGAATCTAAAGGGAGAGAATAGATGCATATACAGTATACTGAATAGAAGGCGTTTGAGATGATCCTGTAATGATGCATGCCCCAAGTTTACCTTATTGAGACTTGCTTCTTTCTGCACCAAATTTGTCTGAGCCAGACCTAATGCTTCCTTTGCTTCTGCTACTCGTTTCTGTTTTGGTCTAACCATCTATAATGAATAGAAATACAGCGTGTTTAATGATTATTATCTGCTAATAGTTATCTATAATGTGTCAGTATATTAGATGATTACCTTGTGAACTTGATTATAATGTTCTAAAGCCAGAACCCACAAACAAATTGATTGACAAGCGCGAGAGACTTTACCAATGATTTCAGGGTTGAAATCGGGATGACTCGTATATTTCTTCAATTTATGGAACACCTGAAATAAATAATACGTTGAAGAAATAAACTAATGGTTTTATCGAATATTCACTCATAACCTGTGAGATTATAGAGGACTGCTGATAGCAAATGGCTACAATATGTGCCCAGCATTCTGATATCCATTTGGGAAAGAACTTCTGCATTGTGTCCATGACGAATTTACCTTTTCTGGGAGATTGTTTTTATCGAATTGAATCAGTTGTTTGAGGAAACTTGCGTCGCCCAATAAACGTTTAGCCGTCGACCAATCTGGTTTTTCTTGCAGTAAAATAGCCACTGCTGACATCACCATCTTTATAGCATTCGGAGGTGCTTGATAAACTCTGTAAAAAGAAATAAAAGAGATAAAAACTGAAGAAAAATTGAGAAAAAGTGCTGGATATATATGGCTAGATTTAAACTGACCTGATTTCAGCGACATCGGATTTATTAAGAGCATCTAGTGCATCAATAGCCGTCTGTAGGGCTGGTAATACTGAGGCTAAATCTCGCTGACATTCCTGCGAAAATATCACAAATCAAACATGACGATGTTTACAGTGACAGAATTCAGTGTGAAAACAAACAGGAATCTTACATCAGCGTAATTCTGAACTAAAGCTGTTTCTTTCTGCATTATTTCTCTCTCGTGTTCGACGATAGTTTTCACTTGTTCAACGGCTTCTTGATCCTTTTCTAATTGCTCTAATAAAACCTCGGTTTCTTTAGCTTTTTCTTCGATCTTCGGACCCAATGTCACCAACTCGTCCTGCATCGTACCGACCAGTAGATTTGCTTCCGATAATTTGTTCAATCCTCCCAACAATCGATCTCTGTCATCGATAAACACGATATAACAAATCCACCCTGGTACTTTAAGAATGCAGAATTTCAGATTGCGTAAATAGTAAACTATACCGATTGTTTATGAATTCTGTTTTGTTATCCTCCAACATGCGGGCGTACATCTTAATCAGCTCCATATAACTACTCGGTGTTAGGTAATACTTCCTTCTCATTTCTTGCCAATATTGAGTTGTAGCGTGAGTGACACTCGAGTGAATCTTGACGCATGCATTAGAAACACTGGTCTTTAATTCCTGAAAGAGAAAACATTTAGAGTTGGAATTGGAGTTGGAAGACCCAAGAAATCAATAAAACTCGAAAAAATGGATTGGTGAACAACAATGATTTGATCTTAGAACAAATTCAATAGCAGTGATTTGTGTTCCCATATTCTAGTTATTACATTTTTCAAAGTCTAGATGTATAGAATTTACCTGTATATCTTGTCCCGGTTCAGAAATAAAGTGCGCATTTTGAAAGTAAACTTGCGCAACGCTTAACATAGCTTTCTCATCCCATTCGTCGTACCAATCAATAGTACAGCAGTTGATTAATGATGGATTCATGCGACAATGTTGACGGAACTTTGAACCAGCCGGACTCATCGTTAAAACTACGTGTAAACATTTCTTTACCCTCTACAAATCACGGTAAAATAATCATATAATTATAGTTTTGACTTTAAGAGCCAGAATCACGGAGTCTGAAGAACTATGTGCATGAAAATGAGTAAAAGTCAGGAGAACCCAGTTCTGTAGTTGTTCCAGCGTATTCATACCTGAATAAAGAATTGATAAACAGCCTCTCTAGTGTCGGGTATTTCCTCTTGAGCAGCGGCTGATTTTAGATTTATGGCGATTCCATCTAATTCTTCATTATCGAATAAATCCGGAACTTCGCCAGAATTCAGTATACAGTTTATATCTTCTAGAAACGATTCCTAAAAAACAGAAATAACACTTAAAATCTGGATTACGCCACGAGAAATTATGTCTGAAATTATCAAAGTCAGGTTTTACCTTCACAATATCGCTATCAGTGAGTAGGAAAACGGTGTTTTGTCCTTGAACTCCGGCTAATTTATAAACTTCTTTCAGATCATCTCTGAAATCCTGTAGACTGTAGCCTCGAGTTAGTGTTAGAGTATAGAGTTCAGCGTTAGCTACGTGACATGCTAAACGTACAGTAGTGGATTTACCTGTACCATCCATACCAACCTATAAACAATAAATACAATCAACATGAAAACCAGAGAATTTTTTCTTGTTTTGTTTTACTTGGTTTACCAAGACTGACCCTAATGGAAGCATTGTCACACAATGTAAGCAGCCAGCAGGATTCCAACCAACTTGTCACTCAGCAGTGAATGCAACAGCATTCATGTCTTATCTCAATGAGCCACTGCTTTTTGAGATCGGATAAGAAGAAATGACTTATTGGCTACTTTTTACATCCTCCACTGAGCGTTCAATTACCAGGTTTAAGGATTCTCATTCCCAGAAAAGAACGTTTGACCAAGAAACTCTAAGGCTGCCACAAGTTTTTGAACCTATGAAGGCAGTAGATGAAAGACCACTTGGTCACCACTATGCCTGTCTGAAAATATACTTATTGGCTAGACGTACTAGTAACATATGTCCTCCAGGTTGTCTGAATACACGAGCAGCGCGTATTGTATGTTCAACTGCTTCCTTGAAGAACACCATCTGTGAAGCCTGAGTGTTTCCTGTATTCTGACGCATGTAAATTTCTTCCATCGTTTGAGCTAATTTCCTCTGATCGGTGATTGGTCGATAGATTCTCACGCTGCCGGTCTCGTTCTCGTCCATGAAATCCCCGAACTCGACCGGTTCGTTCATCAACTTCTCCGCACTCCAGCGAACCTAGAATTAAACGATCAACAATCAGCAGCCCCACAGATCAGTAATTCCTGGAGATAAGGAGTTTTCAAGGAGGAAATTAAAAATTTCGAGGAATTATCTGCATCACTTTCATATCCCAATTACACTAGAATCCTATATAAGATTTTAAAGGAATCAAGGAGTCGTAGGGACCCTGGCAGTTTATAGGCCTACTAGTGCCTACTAAAGCATCAAATTTTCTCGCAACTCACCTTGAAGTAATCGTGCAGGTTGTCTGAGAGTATTTTATAGAACACAGATCTGTCCTCGTGACAGATCAACCGATCATGGAATACTCGAGTTGCTTCATTAGCTAATAACTGAGCGCAGTTATCTTTATTCACTATAATTGTCTCATCAGCTTGAAACAATCCGTGTACGACCTAGAAAAATAGACATTTCACGTCATTAATAACACGATCCACAATCAATCAACCCCCATCAGACAAACTTCAACAGCACTATGTAACGTATCTTGAAAACTATATCAAGCGGAAACAAACCTTTGAAAGATCACGAATATTAAATGTGTAATGTGACTTAGCCGGGGTCGGTTTCATCATCGTGCACATTCGCATATAGGTGGCGATGCTAGCCGAAACTAGTGAAAATAAACTCTCGCGAACTTCCGGCATGAAATCGCCTTCTTGGAAGAATCGACCTAGTTGAACTTGATATATATGTTGCAGTGATCTGGTTGATGGCTGTGGTAATGCTAACATACTGTAATACACATGCAATAAGGCAACATGCAGTACATATAGAAAACTTAAAACAAAAATATCATGCTGAATGTTAAATGTGTGAAGTTTCTGTAACAGATATGAGCACGAATAAATGTGGCGACTACCATCAACATGCTTAGATAAACAGTGAACTCTGATTGCAGGTTTATGAAAGTGAAAAACTTACCAGAAATGTTTCAGAAGTCGAGGACTGACAGCGTTTCTACCGCCACCTGGTGGACCACAGGCAGACACAACCGTTACATCATGAATCGACTGAAATTATGCAAATGAGGATGCGTTTTAGAAAAATCTCTTTTTCTTTTAGCCCGATGTTACGGTTTCTATCACGGTACCTTCCATTGTAGTTTCTTGGTGTCATAGAAACCACCGAGATCTAAGAACTGTCTGAGTAACTCGAGCGGTGGTTGAGCTCCGTACTGCTCCTGAGCCGGCATATTCAAATCATCCACAAATACGACAACTTTTCGATTTTTAGGACCGGCCATAACGTCTTTACTCTTTTTGATAAGTTTATGAATAATTTGAGCTTGAGTTCTGGAGGCACTGGTCTGAGCGCTGAACTGTAGGGTCGTATAGATTATACCAGCACTTGTTTTAGGCTTCGCGCTTCCTAACAGAATATCTAAACTCTTTTCTGCATCCTCTGAAATCAACAAAATACTCATTCAGAAAGAATTCAGCGTTGAAATACCCATCTTTTTTTCTAATAAAGCTTGTAGTGTTTTACCTGGTTTTTCCTCTCCTAATTTAGATAGATTTGTGATATTATCCAGAAGAGCTCTGTTTCTATCGGTGAAATGAAAAACATCTCCGAGAATCGTTCCGCTTTTCGTACCCGTGGCTCCATCTTTAGCCAGTAATTTCAACGTGTCGAGAATAATTCCAGATTTTCCGACACCGGAATCACCTAAAAACGAACGATTTCAACATGTCACGTACATCACAGATTGAAGTGATCAATAAAACAGTAAATACTATACCTGTATAGAGGACCGGGTTCTTGTTGAGTAAAAGTAATGCAGTTAGGAATGAATATCTGATTGTATCGACAGTCGGCACGATTTCATTTTCACTTGTTTTATCTTTGTTCGTCGAACTCATCGTATCACCGATAGTGATCGTCTGCCCTTTATCGATCAGAGACTGAGTACTCGGTACTAGTGAATCCCACGGCACGAAATTACCGGACTGCATATCGATGAAATAACTGAATACCGTACGATTTCCAGCAGGTAACCTCACTCCTACACAACAGAGATAGAGAAGGCGAGGCAAAAGGTTAGAGACCGCTAACTAATGAACATGACAGATTCATCGGTATTTGAAAATTTGAGGAATTTGGGGAAGTGATTTAAAATGAGAAATCAAAACCACAAGAAACTCTCTAACTAGTCTGAATCCTTAGTCTAGTAACTAGCCTCAAGCATGGGGGACTAGGGGGAACCTATAAGATTCTGGTATTCAGACTACCATAAAAACTCAATACAATATAAGACATTGAGTTACTGATCATAATCTGTAAAACTTACCGAGTGGTGGCTCGATGTCGAACATTTCTCTGACCATATTATCGAAGTCAGTAGTTATATCGAAGAGATGATCAGTTTGATCGACTGTTTTCTTCGAGTGCGACAGATCATCGTCCTGTTCATCGGCTCGCTTTAAATTACCTCCAATACTCCAAACATACGCGAATACAAACAGTTTACCAACCATCGTAGTTAACTGTGTCGGATTCCTCTGTAGATAATATTTCTTCTCATTGCTATGAATAAAAACAAACATTACAGTAAAACATACAACACATCAGCTACAGTTAGTGTTTGTATTATAGATGTGAATCACCTCTTTGAAGACATCGCGTTATCCGCGATTGTTTCCAAATCTGGACGGAGTTTTGTCTGTTTTTTCTGAGCTTTACTGCGTTTAGTTTTACCCTGTTTATCGTCGCTAGCGCTCACTGTTGCAGCTGCTGCTGCTGCTGCTGCTGCTGTCAAATCTTTCTTTTCAACTTCTGCATGAAATATATCAAATTTAAGATATTACAATAAATCAGTCAAAAGATCAGAGGATAGCAGAAGAGCCCGTTCACTCAGATGTGGAGAATAGATAATAAGATCAAAATCACCATATATGATTCAGAAGATTAAAAAAGAAATTTCAAAGACTCTCTTAGAGATGAAAACATGTCTTCTAAATTCATACACAGTGGCTTTGAGTCTTAATATGAAATGATATTGTTAAAATACCTTGTTGTCCAAATCCGCGATGTTTGATGAGGAAATCAAAGAAAGCAGTAAGTATGTTACACAGCGTGCTGATTAAACTCATTTCTGGTGCCGGAACGTGTTGGAATTTCCATCGTTTACGAACGAAATTCAACCCGCGATCGATACTGTGTTCGAACAATGCTATCACGTGATCCAATGCGGCTGTTGGAATATCTTTAGGTAATCTCTGTAACCAGGTTTTCACGTACGGCCTCCAACCTAAATCTACCGGGTCCTAAATATAGATATAACAGTGATTACAGTTAAAGACAATTTTCGTCAGGTTTCAGTTAAACTTTACTTTTTCTGAAACTCCTGTAACATATTACAACTTCATGTATTACAAGTCATTGTAAAAATTTTTGTAATCTATTTCTGGAACGAACAAATAAATAAATAGGAATTTTATTCACTTTCCACCAACTTACAAAACCCCTGGGTTTTCCATGTTATAACACAAGATCCTCTGAGTTTATCTGTGGAATTTCTAGGTTTTAAAATGTAACATTCATTCATTTTTCATTGAATCGCGTACTGATTAAGTTTTCCAGGTTTTCCAGGTCAGTGGCCACCCCGTTATTAACAATCATTTTAGGCTGTTAGTGCTTACCATGTAAACCATAGCACATCGACTGATAGTTGCCGGACTTGCTTGTGAAAGATTATCAACTTCAAACATCAGCCTCATTCTCGACGTTAACGAAATTCGTTCGCCGTTCGCTAAACACAAAGTCTTCGTATCATCGAGAACCGTGTTTAGATTCTCTACCCACAGAGTATCGACCGGTCCGTCTAAAACTAACCACTTCCAGTTAGTCGGAATAGCGTCGATCATTTCCGTAGAGTTCACCATCTCGGGGAATGCTTCTGCGATACTCGCCGATCGATTACCAGATGCCTTTCAATATTAGATATATCAACAATCAAAAACTAGATAAACATTTTAAACGATTACATCAAAACCCCCCTTCTCTTAGAAGAGTCCAAAATGTTTCCTTGAGCTAGTAGTTTTATTCAACCTTTTCACTATATCCTAATAGTCATCTATTTTTCTTTCCTAGTGAGGGATTTTATATTATCCAAAAAAACTAGATTTTGGATCAAATACAAAAATTTGAATTTTGAATTCACCTCTGAAGTAACGGTCATTCCTGTTGACGTTCTTTCATCAGGTGCGGACGTCTCGTCTTTCGCGAATTTCCTCGTCGCCATAGCGATCAATCCATCTGACCATTCGAACGTATTCGGATCAGTTTCACCGAACAGTTTCCCGAGTTTGACACATTTCGGATTCACGGTAAAAACTTCAACTTGACCCCTTTTAGAACGATTCATCTGTAATCAAGTTTAGTTTGGTTGATAAACTATTCCATAATTACAATTACAATAACAATCAGTAAACAGGAAGACTGCAGTACTTTTTAGGTTAACTTTACTGGTAGTACTAAAGGAAATTTCCATGTACTTGTAGCGGAAGCATTTTTATATAATCAAGTTAACTTTACAAGTACTATCAGTCAACAGGTTTACTGATTTAATACCAGGGGCCAGTCATAACTTAGATTTCTAAGACCATCTTTGTTCTAAAGCCAATCAATCAACTTAAGATCAGTCTTAAGATTTAAGACCGCATTTTGTCACGACTGAACAACTGGGTCCATAACAATCTATAATGCACTCACCACAAATTCCTTTTCGCCTTCATCATTGACAGTAACATTAATTGAAGGCATGAGAACTAAAGCTTTCTGTAGGATTGATCGTACGGTGGTTTTACCGCCCCCTGTTGGACCGACGAGCATTACGCCGTGACGTACGAGTATCTGACTGTACAGTTGTTTAACCCTTTCAATCTGACTCGGCCAATTCTGTAGATTCTGATCTTCGATCGATTTATGAATCGCTTTCTACAAACAATTCAACAACGGAATTATTATCTATTGATTGATGTACGATGAAAAATCAACAGGTTTCGAATGAAGTTACCTCGATAATACCGAAGTCCTGCTGTGGCGGGGTAACACCCGGAAACAGATCCGCTAAAATACTCTCAAATAGCGGAACATCTTCAGCCAGGAATTTCGGTAAATTAGCATCGCGCAGAGCATGGATGAGAATGTGACTTTCTTCTTCCTCAGAAATTTCTCTCACATTTCCCTGTTCCCTTTAAATGAGAAAACAGACCAAATATGTTAAATTCACATGACAGATTGAATCACAGTTTATGAATGTTATATATTTACCCCATTTGAGCGAATCTCTTTCGCTGTCCGGCCATTACTAACACTGATTTGATCGCTCTCATTCCGAAATCGTAATGATCCTGTTGTGATAACTGTTTGCTCGCTAGTTGATATAAATTCACCATTTTCCTCGATAAAGATTTCGCTCCCGTGAAACCTTCAGAGAACAGCATTATCTCAGCGATTAATGTGTAATCAGGGACCATCATAGCGACGGGACGGAATAATGATTTCAGATTATCAGGGAGTTCCACTCGACCCGCGTAACTATAAAACATTATAGGAAGCAACGTGTCATAAATCTCTAAAATTGTGAATTTATTTCACTCAACAGACTTTCCACGGTTTACTTACGTAGGATTCATAGTTATAAAGAAACCACACGTTGGATTCAATTTGATTTCACGTCCTTCAAACAAAAACCTATAAAAGAGCATCATTTTAACCATAAATTCAAAGAAAACATCTTCTTAAATATTCAGTTTATGGGGTAAAACAGCTTATTTACCTCTGATTTGTACCACCAACATCTTTAGCAGTTTTAATGGTGTAAATTTGCTGTGCAACGACTGACAAAACTTCCAGATCGATCCGATTAAACTCATCGAAACAACACCAACTGCCAGACTGTGATAATCCGGCGAAGAATTTACCGAGCATCTAATAGAAAAATACACAGTACAAAATAGAACTATGAAAATACAAATGAGAATAAAGAAATAAGTGTTTAAAACTGTGACGAACCTTAAAATCTAAACCTTCCGAACAGTTAAATACAACACATTGTTTTCCCATAGCCTGAAATACGAAAATACATAATTCAAAACTTATACATGATACATGTATCGTACATAAATGTAGATCGTTCCGCAATTAAACAGACCTTTGCTAAATCTTTGACAGTTTCAGTTTTACCGGTTCCAGCTGGTCCGGCAGGCGAACCGCCGAGATTCAGATGCAGTGCTCCGGTAAGAGTCAAATAACATCGATCGGTTAAAGGAGTCATTACGAGTCGTGGAGAACATCCCAAATATTCATAACCGTAAACAAACACAGCGTTAGACTGTAATACGTTACAGTTATTATTCTGATTGTCCCATTCATAACGTAATTGTCTGCAAAATGAATTTCACATTTTAAACAAATTTTGTCATACTGATAATTATACAAGTTATCATTATTTCTTCAGAAAGTTGTAAGTTTAGTGTCTTAATTATGAATGAGTGGAAAAATATGTCTCGGATCTCGTGGGACCAATAAATCATCTCAAAGGTACGCAAATTCCAGGGCAGTCGGAGCAGGGATATGTATTATTACGATGAATTGGAGACAATTTGTAATATATTTTCTGGAGCACGCGATAATCTGAGGCAATCAAGTCTACTGTACGTGTAAAGGAATCATACCTGGACCATTCAAAATCATCTCGTTTTCTGATTTTATTTTCGATCATGTCGTTCAGCACGTCGCGATTGTGAACGTTGATTATCAACATGGCTTCAACGCTGTGTCTGAGGTGAGGTTGTAACGGCGTCACGACTAAACCGGCTAACTTCTTCAAACTCTCTATCATTCTATCTTTCACTTTGATCAAAGCCGTGCGAGGATTTGGTTCTTCAAATGATTCATCAACGTCTTTAGTGAACACAATTTGATTCTGAAAGATGCGAGTCGTAGAGTGATCTATATCTGTATTCATAACAACATACACGGCGTAGAATAATAACTTACCACTGTCAGAACCACTTGTCCTGGATGATTGACGACCCAATCCGATAAATCCCGCCCCTGCCAGTCAGATAAACCAGCCTTCAAGTGCCTAACATTACAAATAATGAATAAAATAACTGTATGATCTGCTGTAAGAATGAAAGATTAAAATGAGGAGAATTTCGTTACCTTTTCACAGTATCAAACATTCCATTTTCCACACTACCTAACCATTGCTCTACAGGCCCCCTAGCTCTAACATTCCTATAAACATAAATTTGAATTGTCAATGTCAATAATGTTTGCAAAGGCAGGGTTTTTACTGATTAAGGAATCCGAAATTCCCTGATATTTCCCTGACCCTTGACCAAAAATACCCTGCCACTCATCAACAAAAAAACAACAAGAAATTTCCCTGAATTTCCTAATAAATCCAGAATTCTCTAATTTCCTTGATCTGTCAGATCCCTATAAGACTCATTTCCTTCGACTTACTTTGGCATCGTAACGGTTTCACCTTCAGCAGACGTCATAGTAACCACAGTCGGAGGCAGACGCGCCTCGCGTTTGATTTCCAGTGATTTGATATTGCCGAAACACTTATCGAGATGAGGCTGCACGGCATCAGGATCTTTAGACTGAGCGAGAATATCCAACAGATCATCGTTACTGAGGAAATAAAACCTCGGAAACACGATACGCTTCGTTTCCAAATAATCCTGACGATAAAAACAACACATTTTTCAATCAATCACATACTTGATTCCGAGATGTATAGAGAGAAGTAGATTTTATCTGTTATGATATAAGATACCTCTAAACATTTCTGTATTTTCTCAAGGTTCGCGTTGTTCGATTGCAACATCTCTAAAACTCCCGGAGACGTCGCTGATTTTAAAGCGTTCGGACGATCTTCCGTTCGTCTCATTATATCCTTCCAATGACGATCGATTTGACTGAACATTTTAGACTCAGTCGGCAGCTGCCTAAATACGAATAGATAATATCAGATGATTATCGTGATATTTTGAGAATATGATCATATTTCGATATTTTACCTCTGAATATCCGGTGTTGAGAATATCTGTTCGAGATAAAGCCAGTTTCTTTGACAAGTCATCCATTCGTCTAACGTACGTGAAAACAACGCCAGGCGACGTTCCCAATCTTCTACCGCCCCCTAATGGATGATATACACACTAATATACGTATTACATGTATCGAAACTTCGACAAAAACAAGAAGAATATTTTCAAAATCGAACCTTGATCGGTGTAACGTAGCGCGAACCACGTATTGTTCCTATGGTTACTTGGCTTTCTTCCAATTGCGCCATCAAATCTTCAGCTCCAGCGATGATCGATGTATCGCGACCTTGATGCGGAATCAAACGGAAATCCGTACTTTGCCATAAATCCTGAACCTTCTGCAGCATAATTTCCAACGTAGCTTCATTACTGGCTGTGGTCGATATATCTTGAATCTTATCTTTGTGTTGAAATATCTGAATATACGAAATACATTTACATGTATTATTCTATTCTTATTCTATATAAATACTATGGATTTGTAAATTTAATCTCTTGCGCTATGCCTGAAGAGGGGATAATGTAACTCCCAAAAACGTTCGCTATAATAAATATATATTACTCATTAGAAAATGAGATTTGTACTGTTTTTGCTTCTATAGATTTTGAATTATCTGGTATCTCTACGTAAGATCTACATTTACATATATTCATGAATGGTAGGAACTATATGGGGTATGATATTAACCTTCATATCGAGCAGATTTCCCAGAGTGAATGTTTTATCCCGAGCGATTGCTTTACCGATGATCTTTTCAATCACTTGCCAGTGTCTCATTTTAAGCGACGGATTACGCAAGCTCGTTATGACCGGCATTCCTTGTTTGAAATCTATCACGTTCGTTTTTAACTTCGGTAGAACTTCGTTATGAGGAAGACCTGATAAACAGACAGACATAGATTCATTTAAACATCTACCAGTGAATCTAGGAATGTTCTTCTCAGATGATCCAGGGTCTCTACAGATCAGTCATTCCTGGATATAAGGAGTTTTCAAAGAGTTTTTAAGGAGAACATTTCATATTTCGAGGAAGCGTCTGCATCACTTTCATATCCCAATTACAGAAGACTCCTTCTAAATCGGTACTATTTATTTCAGTAGAACAGTAATTTGGTGATATCATAAGCAAATATTTATCCTTGATAATACTAAACTTGGTATCCACTTGAAAGGGTAACAAAAAGATTCTGCTTCTAACTGTACTAAATTAGGACTGTACAACGTCTGAAGTATGTAAGCTTCCTATTTCTCAAAATTGAAGGAGTTTTAAAGGAGTTTCTGTTTAGGAGTTTTTAAGGAATTGATGAGTCGTTACCTTTCTCGAGCATGTAAACAGTTTGCGTAAATCGACCGACGCTTTTCTGCAAATTCTCGACATTCAACGAATCGAATGCAGTCTCCGTCCATTCGTCTAACAATGTACCGAATTCATCCATAGATTCCCATAGTAACCGTCTCAACGTAAGATCGCGTTCTACCTCGGATATTTCCGATTGGACGCTTTGAGCGCTGATTGTATCATCTTTTTTACTCGCGACGAAATCCCTTTAGAATAGAAATATATTCAATCATAAATACTGTATAAATATACTGAATAACTATAAATAAATCATCACTCAGTTCTACAGTCCTTGAGTTCAAATTGACTCTAGTCAAATGTAAACTTTAGAATTAAATCTTATACCACAACAGTGGAACTGGATCCAGGTTTCGAGAAATGAAAGTTTTCCGGGTTGGTAGTTTATTCTCTGTTAGTTTCACTCAGTTCTACAGTCCTCGGGTTCAAATTGACTCTAGTCTAACGTATACTTTAGAGTTAATATCACAACAGTGGAACTGGATCCAGGTTTCAAGAAATGAAAGTTTTCTTGGTTGGCAGTTTAGTTTTAGAAGAGTAGAATAGAGTAAGAATAGTACTTACTCAAACTTTCCTCCTCTCATTGAACTCCCGAATCGTTCCTGATAATTCCCGTAGCTGCGTATTTTCAACGCTAACGTGTGAACCTCGTCTTGTAAATAGCGTACGTTTTCTAACGCTACCATCGCCATAGTTTCGTGATTCAACAATTCGGGATCGAGAACTTTATTCTTCAATTCGATGATATTGAATCGAATATCAGTGATCAAAGTATCGAGATCGTTGCTGAATTTACGAATATTTTCATCTTTCTTCGCGTCGCAGAAAAGAATAGTCGTCTGAAGAGCAACAAGTGCCGGGTAAATGAAAATATCGAACTTAAGATATAAATGGAGGTAACATGGTTCTTACAGATCAAGTTATCCAAAATTCCCTGATATTTCCCTGAGCCTTGGCCAAAACTTCTCTGATGAGATTATAACATATCCTCAGTAGGGGCTGTTTCTTAATAAGAGGTGCCACTTATCACACACAAGAACAACAAGACACCGAACATTCTAATTCCCGGATTTTTCCCTTATTTTTAAGAAGATTCAGAATTCCCTGATTTCACTGATCTATAAGAACCTTGTTTTAATGTCGAATCACTATCTACCTTTAAATGTTGGAAACTGGGAGCGAGAGTTTGATAGAAGGCGTAATCTTCCGGGTCGATTTTAACATCGAAATCACGAGAAATCGTGAACAACTTCGTAACGATTTGAAATTCTTTCTCCAGCGCCGGTTGCTCCGATTGCATTTTACCCAGAAATGACAGATGATCGACAAATTCTTCGACCGTTGTCGGAAAATGATCCAACTTCTTCAGCGCGCCCTGAAATCAAATACATCAACATTGATCAGAAAATGTCTAACTCTGAATCTCTGTTTTTATTCCAGGGGCAAAATTGAAACTTTCTTTGATTATTTTCGATAAAATTATACCCTTCTCGACAAAGAGGCGCTGGATTCACCTGTGAATTGTCTATAAATACCTTTATGATTGCGAGTAGATCTTCATTTCTTCTATTAGCAATCACCGGTAGTTTATCATGTATAGCGTTCAGTACTGACTTAGGGTACGGTAAACAAGATGTGCAGAATTTCTCTACGTTGATTTGATTCATGAAGATTCGTCGAGTGATTCTCATTCGATTCATTTGATTCACCTGAACGAGAAAGATTAAAATATCAGGGGCCATTTGCACAGCAATGGCTTAGATTTAAGACTAGTCTCAGACCATTTAGTTCTGCAGCCTCAACTCCAGTCGTAAGAATTGAGACCACTTTTGGACATGGTCATGACCCTGGGGCCAGATTACTTCAAAATGAATTTCACTCAAACCACATGTAATTCATACCTGTTCAGTATGAGTGGCTAGAACTTGATGAAATTCTTCCGGAGTCCAGACTTTTTTACTCATTGACTCTTCAACATTTACACGTCTCGCTTTATCAACCATCGTACAGTACTGATTATAGTCTGTACTGTAATCTTCTATCACTTCCAATGTTTCGTCCAAATATTCCATTATTTCCTAAATGAAGGTTTCAATTATTTGCTGAAGTATTTAAAACTATTAATTTATTTCATGATTTCAATTGAAATTGTGAGTACACCAGGGAAGTAGTCAGTAAGCTCATTGTTGATGAGTAGTGATCTTTGAAAGGAAGCTGGTTAATGGAAGTATTTTACCTCTATGATCTTTTGATAATCGACGTCATCACCGAATAATGATTCGACATCGGGCCACGGACGCTGATTACTAGAATTACTGTCGTCATTAGCATCGCTGAGTTGTACGACGAACACCGGCGGCGAATAAAACGGCTTTAATCGCGGTTCTCTTAACAACGAACCGATTTTACCTACAAATAAACAATCAACATTTATAGATAAATGTATAATTTATGTTCGGTAATGGGTATACCTGGTACTCATACGTACTGACAGTTTGTTCAAACTCAGAGATAACAGTTTTTATACCGTCTCTAAATTCATCCCCTGATGGCGATAACAGACATTCTGGTTTCGCCGGTGCGGCTTCACTTTTAGTCACTACTTTCCTG
Organism: Tubulanus polymorphus; assembly: GCF_964204645.1. Classification (NCBI taxonomy): domain Eukaryota; kingdom Metazoa; phylum Nemertea; class Palaeonemertea; order Tubulaniformes; family Tubulanidae; genus Tubulanus; species Tubulanus polymorphus. Next base: position 29,992,851 of record NC_134025.1, read on the forward strand.
TAAAGAAAGAAAACAATTTAAGTTCGATTCCTCAGTTTGATTCCAGAGTTAAACTTATTGAAAATGAATGATTTCAAATTTGACTGAGAACTCTGGAATTGGGCTCAGATCACTAACAATGTTTTGTCAGGATAAGCAAAATTTCCTCCTTCTCCCTTCACAACTTCTTCCTCAATGATTTCTTCCTCTTCATCATCAGTTATTGCTTCCTTTTTATCCTCATTATTCTCATCGTTTTTGTCGTCTACATCATCAGCATCTGATTCTGCATCTATAATCAAACCAGATCAGTATTAACAGATGCCTGGGTTCTTACAAGGATCAAGGTATCCAAAATTCTCTGATACTGCCAAGATTTCCCCGACCCTTGACCAAAATTCCCTGATTAAATTATAAAATATCCTCTCTTAATATCTTATCAAGAGGATCAATGTGGCACTAGTCACTGACAAGAACAACAAGACACCAAAAATTCAAATTCCCTGATTTTACATGAAAAGAGACAGAATTGCAGAGAAAATAAATCTGGAATTTCATGATCATTAAGGACCCCGAGAGTTGAAAGAAATGCTTTGATTTTCACAATTATTTACCATACCTTGTTTTTGATGTGTATTTACAGAATCGTCCTGTTGTTTGAATGTAACAGATTTTGTGACACTCGCCACCGATCGTTTACGAGTTTCAGCCGGTTTTGTCAACGGAGGAACGTTCAGGATGAATTCTAGCGAGAATATCGGTTCAGGAATCTCAATCACTTCATCACGTTTACGAATCTCTTCGAGAATCTGAAACAACCAACAATCAATCCAGAATCTTTACAACATCTTAATCCAGTTAAACTTTAAACCGTGAAGTTTTGACTATTGTCGTCATCAATGGTTTGATTTTTTTCATGAATGATAATTGAAGATGGTTTTTAGCTGCTAATTCACCTCATCTGCATCAATGACTTTATTTTCTTCCTCTTTCGTGTCGAAATCAAAGTGAGGAATCTGATAGCCTTGAGGTGTCTCTTCTTTCTTTTTTATCAATAATGTTGGCGGTCTGAAAATATAATGCATAATGTATGTGCATGTCTATTTCTAGAAACTGCTGACAAAACAAATCTCACTTTTTGAAGAATGAAGCATCAGTTTTTGTAGTCATAGTCGCCATTGTGCTGCGAGAAAATGATTTGTTGAAGAAACTCGAAGAATCAAAGTCAGAATCATCTTCATCGACAAACTGAATACAGATATTACAAACACAGTCAATAATCTGAGTAGTGAGTTAAAATTCTGAACTCAGGATCAAGTTCCTCCGCTGTGAGTTAGATTTTACTTGAGTTAAAATCAGTGCTTTAATGAGTCAAATCTAATTCACGGGACTGTGGAACTTGATCCTGATGTTTAGAAATCAGAATAATTATTGAATTAAGACGTATCTTACAGTTTCAGAATTTTCTTCCTCCTCTGCCTCGAGTCGTTCGCCCGTTTGAAAGGACGCTATTACGTATCCGAGGAAACTACGCACGGCGGTATACACTAAACGACGTAACAATTCCAACACTTGAAGATCGACGGCTTTCAAAAATTCCGACAGTCGTTTTAAGATCTTACGCCATTCGGCGAGCTGAGCGTAAGATGGTTTACCTTCTAAAAATAAAATATCGTTTTGTTGTGAGATCTCGATAAATTGTTCTCCGATTCATCACTTCACAGAGATTCACTTACTATTTTTTTCCACTGGTTTATCGACCATCGTCATTTTACCATATTTCGTCATGACTGTTTTTGTTTTCAGTTTACTCGGTTTTTTCTCAGGCGTCGCGGTCGGTTTAGTCGGAGATTCCGGTCGAATTCCGTGCGTTATTCCTTCCATTTCGGCTACAGTCTAAAAACGCAGAAGAGAACATCGTTACAAGGAATCCATCGAAGAAATGCATAGACAAAGAATAGTCAAACTTACAGCGCAAGTTTCCCAAACTAGAGAAACGATAACATTCTGTAAATTACGAAGTTGTTGAAGAGATTTCTCGCATTGTGCAGATTCTAATGAAATGAATTCCGTCAGAGTCAACGTAACATCTTTATTCAAAGTGAACAGACTGACTGCTGAATCTGCCGTTCCCTCTCCTCTTAAACTACCGCACGCTGATTCACATAACGCGCGTATGTGCATTAAACAACCTTGTAATATTTCATTAGCGCAAAACAACTGTTTCTTCATCACTACTCTATAATAGATAAATACGCGTGTAAGAAAAAGTATCCCAGATAACAGTTCCTTTAGTTCCACTGATCCAAGGTGATTTGTAACTTACAAACTCTGTTGTTTTTTCTGATGTCGAACCGCCGCTTTCCACAAGAAGAACATTTTACGTATTTTCGATTTCTCGAAAACGGGTACGTCGTAAATCATATCGAACAATCGACGTTCCCACAGCCATTGTATCGCCGGGGTAGTTATAGATGATTCTCCATCAGCATTCTGACTACACTACAACAACAAATCAACTTCACATTTAAACAGTACGAAGAGATACTTATAATCACTTCAAACATTCTGACAAGCATTTTAAGATATTGGATGAATTTTAATCATAAACATTCATGAAATCATTATCTTTTTGAAGTAGGATTCTTTGAGTTCGGATGAATTTGTGAAAATTCACCGATACTCTGAGATGCTTACCCTAGTAACATACGAAGCACTGATCGTCCAATACATATCGGACAAACGAGCTTCATTCACGGAAACCACCTGTAGATGATAGGGGTTGTACCGAGGGGCGTGGTCAAAACGATTGACGGGTAGACAATAGACAAAATCTCCACCATCTTCTAATTTAATTTGTTCAACTTTCACTTCACTGGATGGGATTGATTTCTTTCGAGGACTTATGACATCACCTTTTCCCTACAATGTACATTATAATACAATATCAATATACATGTGAATAAGGTCTATAGGCTAGTGAAAAATGAACAATATGAATTTACCTCTTCATTTTCATCTTCATCTAGATCATCCTTCTCATCATCATTATTCTTTGAATCGACCTCGAATCCGTCTTCTACAAGTAATTTATCTAAGAGTTTGCGCGAGTTTGGACCGTGTCGAGGTAACTCAGTCTTCCAACCGAGACGAGATCGCATTTCATGCAGATGCCAAATCGGGTCATCGTTTTCTGGAACTAGAATCATTAACAAAAATATCAGATATGTGTTTGAAGTATTATAGTATTATATCTACTGGTACACACAGTGAGTGCGAATACAGTGAACACAGAGATAGAGCAACTACATTCAACGACATTAAAAACATCATTACACAGGGTGGCCACTTTCCCTGACATTCACATTGTTTTTTCCCTGACTCTAACTATTCCCTGACTGTGCTAAAGAAAAGAAATTTCCCCGATTTCCAAGTAAGTGACCACCCAGTTACCATATAGCTACATACCGATCCATCTTTTGCAATCTATTACAAACCAAATGAGATACACTTATTTGAATATTAATAATATTTATCCAGCATTTGAAAAAAAAAGAATTAAGTTTTTGAGGAAATATGAAACAGAATCCAGTTCCATGGTAAGTGGGACTGACACCTTTAAAATATACCATCTTGCTTTACACTACAATTAATCTAACTATTGTAGGCTTACCCGTGTCATCGTAGATATTTGTTTTGAGATAAGTCAGAACAATAGAAGGGTCTTGTCCGTGTGTGACGATAGGAATAGATGAATGAGGTCGTTTACTCGAGGTTAGAGTGGAGGCAGACAGAGAACGTTTTAAATTCCCAGTAGTGGATTCACGTCTGGGATGATGATGTTCAAATTGAATTGTTTGCGTCTCATCACGAGTGACGATGGCTGGCAATTTATCTGAAATTATACGTGAAATTTATTAAAAGAAAAATCGCCTAGAGCATATTCATTAAGCGCATATCTCTGAATAAATCAGATAGAAATTAGATTTATAGCCAAATATATAACGCCATCTATCCATATCATGGTACACTACTATCATCTTTAGATTGTGTTTTGTTTTAAGTGATGACCTTTTCTCTCATCTTTTCTCAAGTTTTATTAGTTTATCCTATCTATGTATATTTCTGCTCTATCATTCTTGATATCAATAACTTTTCCTGTTGAATTGTTTCAGTTTTTCCATCTAATAACACAAACATCTTTTTGATCTCATCAATCCTATTGATATATATATCTCATAACTTAATTCCTAAGTGCAAACTACAGCCGTCAAGATTATAGTGAAAATCTCAGGCTAATGCTATTAGTCATAGCCTAACCCCGGGAGGTTTACTCGCACCTCCCTGCATAACTCACCTTTGCTGGTGAATTTAGTTGATACCGCTTGGTTGGAAGCAGTTTTATGTAACCTGACAAAACAAAAATATTTTAGTTTTAGCTTAAAACATTTGAACACTGGAATAAATTGATTGATTGGCGAATTTATTGCGACCACACCTGTGCACTGTAAGAATAGATTGATCACTGGCTCGTCTCTCAGTTGGATGACGACGAATTTCTTTTTTCCGCAGAGTAAAATCTTTCCTTAACATTGTCGTACGGAAAGCTGTAGTGTTACCCTTTCCAGACGGTGGATGTGGCTAAAATTAGGATTGCGCAATGAATGAATATGGGTTTGTTTTTGTAGGAATTAAAGTGAATCTGCATTACCTGTGCTTACCTGTAATGTATCCCCTATACCGTTTAGTTTAGGAATGAACATTGGTCGATGAATTAAACGATTTATTAATTCCTGTCCTCGACATTCTGAAGATGTTATCGATTCTGGTGTTTGTAAGAATTGAACTCTAGGGGAATTTTTCTTATTAATGTCTATATTATTAGGAGTGAGTAATTGATTGTCTAATACAGGTGATGATAGCAGAGATTCCGGCGCGTATCTAACAGCTGAACTCGTCCTACTCGATGATAGCGGCCCTACAGTGGACGACGGAGTCCCCGGGGGTGGAACACTCCTACCCGATGTCGACATTTTTTTTTGGTTTTTGTCCTAACTAAAAAGAGATGGAAAAATATTTAACAATTGTGGGGTCGGTTAAGCTAATTCTTATTTTTACTGGCCAGTATTTTGAATAAAATGTCATCCCAACTGTCACCTGCAGCGAGTACTGTCAATAAAATCTTCCTTTAATTGGAGTTGAATTAGAATTGTTTTTGAATTGAAGATGAAATTTCACCGGTTTTCTCAACCCTGTTTCCCCTACCCCGAATACTATCTATCAGAACTCATAGTTACATTTAATATATGCAACTCTCCTCTTTCACATATCCGTAAATTGTTAATAAATGAACAAAAACATGATGTAAATGTCAGCAAATGATGCCAGACAGTTGTTTACGTTAGTGATAGACGTAGGTAAAACGCGGCTTAGATCATCACTTCCCTCGCGTGCCAGGGAACACTTCTCTCGCGTGCCAGGGAACACTTTCGTCCTCGCGACGGAGATTCATATGTACTTTACAAGTGTCCGCTCATACCCAGTCGCTGATACCCCAAGGGCGAACTCTTTTATCAATCAGATCGGAGAATCCGTTTGCCTCCAATCGTACTCTTTTATTGGTCACGTGACTTTTTGGAGTCTCCGAAACCTCCTTTCTGTCGCCGGAGGTGGTGTGATTCGGATTTTGTGTGGAGCCAACCGGAGATTTCGGACGGAGACTTCGGAGGTCATAAAAGAGTACGCCCTGGCCCTGGGTATCACGGACTGGGTACTAGCGGACACATGACGTCTCCGTATACTGTTGTCGCGATGCGCGATGATGCCGTTTTTCATGAGTCATTCTGCAGAAGAATTTCCAGAACTTGCCCGTTCGGCTGTTGACAAACAGCCATCATCAGGTGGAATCATTCCACTTGGATGGCTCCAGCCGAAACGTTGTGGTTTCATTCTAATAAGTTATCTCATAATAATTTTAAATTCGAAGTGTGGGATCTTCTTCAAAAAACTACAATACGGATTAGAGTAGTGTTTCATTCGACAAATAACTTGTTTGTTTACCGCACCATCGTGAAGTGAGCACTGGATTCGGTATCACTCGATTCAAATTTATTTCATCACTCGATTCAAATTTATTATAATTTTTTTAGTGGTTTTTGATGTGTATTTTTTGCACTGTTATTGAATAAAAAGATATTTTACGTTAAATAAAATTGTGAATATACAACTTATTTCATCTAATTCATATTTTGGGGTCTTTGGGCGTCAATTAGACCCCCAAGGAACCCTTGCACCGGGCAACTATATACCGGGACTGTAGCTCTTGAATTAGATCTATCTTTTCTAAAAGTTTAGAGACTTTGTCCGTTTTGTATTTTATTTATTAATTTCTAAACATTATTTTTGATATTTTGGGGTCTTTGGGCGTCAATTAGACCCCCAAGGCGCCCTTGCACCGGGCAACAACTATATACTGGGCTGTAGCTCTTGTTTAGTTCTATCTTCTCTGAAAGTTTCAGAGACTCCCTTTGACCGTTTTGTATATCACCCTACTCCGTCATTTGGATATTCTCGGAGCCAACCCTTTCTAGGTTCCGGAACAAACATTTGCATACTTCCGGGTCAAATTTTTCAAAACAATCCAAACAATCCACCGATTTTGTTGATTATTGCGGTTTTAACGGCCCCGACCCGTAAATAATGGCTAACGAAGAAATTAGTTTTCTGAGAGATCAAGGTAAGGACAGTCAGTAGTATCCACTTTGGACCGCCTCAACTTGGCTACCCGGGTCTGGCCCTGGGCCGGCCTTCTTCTTGTGTGTGGTGAATAAATAATCGCCAGTTTTAAGTTACACACCGGCCGACTTAAACTACCGAAGCGGTTCGTTGTTGAGAAATTGTAAAAAAACAAGACCAACTGTAGCCTACTTCTATTTTCAGTGAAAAGATTGAATGCATCCCTCGCGCAATATCAAGAGAAGTATCCCCCTTTAACTTTGGATGAGAAAACGCGATTACCGTTAAACTCTGATGGACCGACAGCTCCGTGGCTCGTTGATAAAGGGTAGGCCTAAATGTATTATATCGTAGAAAGTCTCTTTCACTGAATGTTTGTTAATGATGATCTTTCTAAATTTTGTTTATTCTATTTTAGGTTATTGTCGCCACTATTGTTACAATATGATTCACACATCAAAAGTCTCACTGATGAACTGCAGATGTACAAGGTAAATTCATGAATATAAATCAATCAGATTTAAAAAGTGTTGGATATTATTTACTGTTTTCTCAATGAACATTCTATTTTCATCTCCCAGAGCGACCAACAATCGTTAAGGTCACAGATTGAAAAACTGGTTGCCGAGAACCGTCGCCTGGCGACTGATATGAGAGAAGTGGTACAGACACAATTAGAGGATTTCAGCGCTGTAGATTTGGCTCCTGTAAATGTAGGGGACGATCATATGTTAGAGAATTTACAACAACAATTAGACATCGCCGTACAGGTATAAAAAGAGCGCCACCTGCAAGCAGGCGCGAACATGTGATTCAATCATGAAACTGTTCTGATTTTTAATTGAAAATGTTTAAATTCTGTGCAATCCAGTTTGGATAGTTATAAGAAATGAACTCGTTAAGCTGTTGGGTCAAATGAAACAACAGTGGAACAGGGTCCTTCGGTCCAGATGTCTTTAAATGTTTTTCATTGAAGGAAAAACAAGTTCAAGCTGAAATGGCTCATTCTGCTATGCATGAAATTGAGCGTCTAGAAAAAGAACTCAGAGAACAGAAAAGTTCACCGCAATGGAAGTTATTTGAACAGCAGGCAAATCAGGTACTAACTGAAGAATAATTTTACAATATTTCACTCACTGTAACGGTAAGGCTTAATTCTAACAATGTCTAACATGTCTATTTATGGCTTATTTTGATGATTATTCTTCTAAGCGTACAGTATGTTACCAGTATAACACAACATGATTTCTAACATTCTGGGAATTGGTGGATAATCAGCTGCACTAAGATATAAACACTAACAGTTTAACTCTTTATTCATTTTATACAGCACTTATACACGGTAAGTTTATTCATGTTTATGAATTGAATTGACGATTATGTTCATTTTCTTTCCTGATGCTGTGTTCAGTGAATTGAGTTGTTTTTACTCTTCAGATCAAGGAACAGTATTTTTCAGCCGTTTCATCATTGAATAATGAAATCAGTAAATTACAAGATGAATTGAGGTTTGTTAATTACTATGCATGAGCAATGAATCTACTTCTGAGAATGCGGATGTTTTATTCATGATTTTCTTTGCGGTTTTTTTTTCTTAAAGGAAAAGTAAAAATTCAGAACGAACAGCGAACGTTCAGGTGACAGAACTGCGTCGTACGTTGGAGGATATGAAAACTGAACTTCATAACATGGTACATTTGATGCAAACCAGTTTCAATTCGAGGGTTCTTACAGATCAGGAAAAAGGATAGAACCCTGACTCTCGTTGAAAATTAGGGAAAATTCAGGAAATTTGAATTTTCGGTGTCTTGCTGTTCATGCTGGTTGGTGATGAGTGGCACGAGGAACCTTTTGATAAGAAACAGTCCCCACTGGGGATATTTTATGATTTGATCGGGGAAACTTTGGTCAAGGGTCAGGGAATTTTGGATTCGCTGATCTGTAAGGACCCTGTAATTCATAGCGTTTCGAAACACAGATATCAGTCCTGTTTAAAATGTCGAACTAAGCTCATCTTTGGGACTAAAGTCATGACTGAAAGTGAACTCAAGTAAAGGATATTTTTGTATGTATTAATTGTAGGAAAGAAGTCGCGACGAAGCTTTATCGAATTGTGGATCGAACGAGGCGTTAACCGCTGAATTAAAGGCTCTTTTAACGGACGTGCAACGCAAACTACAAGGAGCCATGAGAGAAATAGAGGAAGAGAAGAATACTCGAACGACGGCGGAGAAAACCATTCCAGAATTACAGAAACGATGCACAGAATACGAACAACGCGAATACGAAGCTATGATTCAAGTGAGAGATAGCGCTCAGTTGGTCGAGAATATCATACACGAAAAAGATCAATGTTTAATCAGCGAAAAACAAAAAGAAGAGGAAATCATCAAACTTCAAGACACGATTAATAAACTAGTGGATGAGGCCGGTATCAGAACTAAAGAGGAAGTTGAAAACGTGCGACGCCAGTATAATACAAATATAGAGAAACTGACTGAGGAAATTTATAGATTAGAAATGGAGAATACGGAAAAACAAGTTCAAATGGAACGAGCTGTGAGAGAGAAAAAATCGATCGAAGCTGAACTCGAAAAGGTAAATTAGACTCCTCCATACTCAGTGCTGATTTCTGGTGTAATTATTTACTCGTGTTTTAGCGAACTTACTGCCAGGTATAACTGTGGGTTTTGCACATTAAAAAGATTGGTGATACAGTGTTTTGAATGTGTGAGGAGTGAAGGGTCCTCGAGGAACCGGATTGATCCAGTACCGGCATTTATTGAGTGCTAGCGTGTGAATTGTTCTGGTTGTATGTCATTTTAGATTTATAGAGAAGGTTTAGTAAAAGGGACGAAGGAAGCGAGTGTTTTCGATGAACTGAATTCACGAATGTTCAGCGCAGAACGAGAACGAGATGAATTACGTATAAAACATGAAGCGTTAGAAAATAAACAGAAACGAGCAGAGATCGCGTGAGTATTGAGTTCATATTGAGTTCATATTGAGTTCATATCGGGTCGTGAGTTTTTGGGAAATCATTCAATCGTTTTTGGGAAATTATAAATCTTTTATTCTTTTTTAAATGAATTGTTTGTTTTGTTTCGTTTCAGTCAAAAACAGGAGAAATCGTTTTACGAAGCCGAAACGGATAAATTGAAAGATCGAATCTCGACGTTGAATACTGAATTCGAAAACTTGTCCGAAGATCGTCTGAAATATTTAGAAGAAATCGACGAATTAAAACGTAAATTAATCGAGGTTCAGACCGATAGAGAAGCAGCTGAGAGAAAATTCAATAAACAGGTATCAGTTTCGATGCATAGCTGCAGCTCGTGTTCGGTTCGTGCCTTTATCGAAATTACGTAGTTATATATTTATGTGATTTCATAGGTCGCTTTCTTAGAACAAGATAAAGTTCTGAAAGAAAGAGAATTAGAAGTTCGATTACAGAGCACCGACGATGCACATCGGCACGGAATGTTGGAAATTCGTAAACTGCTGTCGGCTCATCAGAAAATGGCTGCGAAATGGAAAGAAGAATGTCGATCTATAACGCAGAAATTCGAAGATAAAGTGTTAGATTTACGAGCGGAAATTTCCAGATTAAAAGCGAGAAATAAAGAATTAACGGATATTCTTCAAGATAATAGAGATAAATCAAAACAGGTAAATTATAAAATCACTGAGAGATAGTCTTACTACGCGTAACATAGTTTAAATCTAATTGTGCGGATGTGTTTTATTTATCAGTCTGAAGATATGTTGTCGGAATACAGCAGGAATATTAGAAAGTTAGAAGAAAGAGTTCGTGAGGCAGAACAAAAAGCAGCAGTAGCCGCCAAACAGGTCAGTTTTGAGGGAACTGGAAGAGAAGAGTTACGGGTTTTCTGCCACAGGTGAATAAACATGAGCGACTGTTTTGATGTTGTAGTTTTCTCGTTATTTTATCTTCAAAGGTGTCTCTTCAAATTGCTCGTGAAAGGAAGGCATTCAACGAAAAACGTCGCCATCAGCGAGAAGCTGATCGTAATAGATTTGATTTATCCAGGTATAAAACTGTAAAAAAAGAGTTTTTTATTTCGTCATTCATTTCTCCTTTTCTAACAGTGTACGTTTCTGTATTTTCAGCCGCACAACTGAAGCGCATTCGATGTATAGACAAGATGAAACGAGATCGCCACCTTTAATAATCGATTCCTTCGCCAAACAATGATAATATTCTCAATACTCATTGATGATTTTTCTAAATCACATGAAATAACTGAAAAAGATGATAATGAATTCTATGCTATTGTTAGAACAACGATCTTTATTTAAAAGTGTATGCAGTATTTTATGTTCGATTCAAAGTATTTATTTGAAATCATAAGTAGATGATCATATGTAGACTAGGTATATTTTATATCAGGAGGTATGAAATCCATCCCAGTCAGTATAGTACAGTGGAACCTGCGAGCACCAGCGATCGATTCTGTACTTAATAACCGATAGATCGTTATATCCAGTACTAAATTATCGTAGTTAAATTGTCACGTATGGAACGAAATACTTGGTTCGTTGTATTCATTTATAACTAGGGTTCCACTGTTAATAAAGTAATACGTGATTGGTATTTATATGTTTAGAATACACGGTAGATTTGACCACGGTAAAATGGATATTTGTTGAAATATCTTCAGCCAGATCCACCTAACTCACAAATCGCTCATTTCACACATGAAACGTCACTGCCAAAATTACTGTACGGACCTCCTCATATTTTTGTATTGATCGTAGTGTATTGTGATTGTATTTGAGGTGAATTATGTTTAATAATGTCTAATTTCATGAATAGACATAAGTAATATATATGTAAAGTTTTTAAAAATAAATCTTTATATTTTTTATTGTAAAAATATCTGTTCAGTTTTTCTACCGTACTGGTTGGTCATAAGGAGAGGAAGTCTTAGAAACGACTAGAAGACAAGTTCATTCCCCGAGTTATCCGCTATCCACCGTACATTCTATCGCAGTGTGGCTGCTTAACTGGAAATCGGGGGAAAGAAATTTTCTTTAAGATAAAGTCGGGGAATTCGGTAGAAAAAGCTACAATATGAAGGAAATTTTGAGATTGCTAGATCGCTCGTAAAATCTTACAGTTTCTGTCTACATGTTGTAAGTGCAAATGCATCTAACTGTTAATTGATTTGATTCTTAGCCTCGAGTCAGGGGAAACGTGCATGTCAGAGAAAAAGCAAGTGATAGAAAAGTGGCCTCCCTGTATCGTTTATATATTGGAAGTATTTATTCAGTATCAATTGAAATTGTCATCATTTTCCTCAAACATGGCGCGATGAACAAGGAATTTCTGACGACTGGATTTTTTATAGTTTCGTCTCCAAGGCGTCTCTCAATAGCTTTACAACACGCAGAGTCAGACGCGGAGTTCACGAATAGTTATTGGAAAGGAGGGAACCCGCAGTTCGTGGATAGTTCCTATCAAAAGAAACGGACTTTTAGGATGTTAAGGGAATTTTCCAATGACTATCAGTACAACCACCAACTCATCCGTCTGTTTCTACGAAAATCATTCTCGAATATTCATTCCAGCTTTCATCCATTCTTGTCAACCCAGTTCAAACACTAATCCTTAATGTCCTCCGATAATCACTGAAAAACTATAATGAAATGACAAGTTTCTGGTAATTTATCTAATATATATTTCTATCGTAAAATATGAATATAACGTCTTTTCAATTACGACATTTTTCACGAGACTTCATTAAAATGCGTCTCCCGCTTATTTTCAACAGATTGTCCAATATTCTCTGTTGTTTTTGTAATTGGATTTTTAATTTGAAAACTCGGCGCTGTTGTTGCAACCGTTTATGAGATTTTCGTCTCGAACAGCGCAACACTGTGTGCGTGTCGATCCCGAAGATATTCGCTTCCCGTTCTCTCGCTTTTCTCAATCGATCGAACGGTAGGATTTTGTGGGCAGACGATGACTCGCTATCTGCAGCCCTGGGCTGTAATAGTTGATAATCAGTCCCGTTTCTGATGATAGTAATTTTACACGGGAAATCATTCGAATCGGATCGCGAGACTTTCTCCGAGTCGTAACATCGCGGAACATCTTTAACATTTACCGTTCGTCTGTTATTCAACCAGGTTTTGATGTCGCAAATGTTCACCAAACATTGTTTTAATTTTGCCGCTTTCTTTTTGCGACGCTGGTTGAACCACCAGACTGTATTATTACCGGCAGTACTCTTTCGTCGAGGTCTCCCGCGTCCACGCAATTTTTCTTTGCTGTTATTTGCAGTTTTTGCATGTAACGCATTATTTTGTGCTCGGTTGACTCTTTTTTTCTTATGCGTGGTCGATTTCCTCGATATTTCATGCGAGGGCGAATTTTGTGATGGTGTTCGCCGGTCAGATTTCACAAGTAGTTCGCTACTATTGTTAATATTGTTATTATTATTTACGGCGGCACTGATCGAGTCAGATTCTGATGTCGTTTGCCAGTAAACGCGGCCATTAGGCAGCGACGATGAAGCAATCGTAGCGTTTTCAAGATTATCAGCTGCCGATGTCAGAAAGCCACTTTGCCTCTGTTTATCACATTTTCCTTCATTGGCTTCGCAATTTCCACCAATTTCAATTCGGTTTTCAGATAATGGAACGACGTCGTTTCTGCTGAGATTTTCATTTTGATGAAGCTTCATTTTGGAGAATGTCGTCGACAAATCAATAACGTTGGCGCTTTCAGCAGAATGTTGGGCATTTACGACTTGTTCGTCGCAAGAAATTCGCTTTACTTTCATAGATTTTCTATTGCGGACGCAATTCGTTCGGCTTTTATTCATAATCCCCTTTTTATTTCTATAGACGTCACTCGGTTGACGATAAGCGAGCATTACTGGGATTTCTTTTGAAATTGTGTGCGCATCTTTAGGGACTTCACTTTCAGTTTTTGACGGCGATGATTTCGAAAAGGGAATTTCTACCCGATTTATATTCATTACGTCATCCCTCCGTCCAGCTACCCGCAGATCTAAAGCTTCGCTATCGTCATTTTCCGTAAAAACAACGAATTTTTTCATTAGTTTTTCTCGATTCGATTTTTCTTCATTTGACATCATCAGTTTTTGTGAATGGTTATCAAAAGCAAAATCGGTATCTTTCAGGGTTGATATCATTAGATCAAGGGGTTTGTTTTCATCTGATTCCGTTGTAGCCTGAAAGACGGTGTTGTACTTATCACATTCGTCGTTTCTCACGTCAGCATCATCGACATATTTGAAATACGGATATACGGTGCAGTTTTGATCGATCGCTGGAAAATTTATTCGAAGACATTCTTCCGTAGCGATAGCCTTATTGCTTTGTAGACGAGTGACATTATATTGAGCCAAGCGAACTTGATGTTCTTCACCGCGAATGATATTTCGTTGAGGTGAAGTAAGGTTTATGTCTAACTTATCCCGCTGTTTTAATTGATTATTCGTTATTGGCGAAACTACGGCCGTTTTCTTTTTCTTGGTATCCGGAAAATTGCCGGAACTTCCATTTAACGGTAAATCTTGAGATTTCTTGGAACTACTTAATCTTCTGCCGGGTAACAGCTTCGTCATTGCGCCGTCGCTATTAGGTTTATTAGATATGCTGACTATATCATCGATTCGTCTTTCGAAATCGGCGACGTTTTTAGATTCAGTATTTCCGTGCCCCTTGAGAATTTTCCGTCGCTTCGAGTAGCATTTATTGATGTACTGTGGACTGTTCGGGGGATTGTTGTTTGGGTAGACGTCGTATAAAGAATTACAGCTAAGCTGCATATCAGTAGTTTTAGTAGAAGATGAACGCGGTATATTTACCACTGAACCTCCGCTATGAAAGCTGTTACAAACGAACGAGATTTTATTCTGTGTATCGTCACTTACTTTTTTCTCAGACGCTTCGGGCTTCTTCGAGAAATGTCTGTACGGATTTTCTGCTTTGACGCTCGGTTGAGTCGACTCCAATTTCAATCGTTCACCGCATAAGATTCTGTTAATAGATAATTTAGTTTCATGCGGCATATCGGGTATAACGAGATTGTTTAGAATTAACGGTGCCATCAGCAAGCTTCCATAGTCGATGCAATTAGCTATTTCAGGTGTTGTCAATGGCGGCAAGTGTCCTGGAAATAGGGCAGGTTGTATGTACATATCGCTTCGATAAAATGGCGATATCGTCATTTGATTTTTTAAAGCCATAGCAGCTGAGAAAGCTTCTCGCCGGAATTCAGATATCAAATTCGGAATATTCGGCGCCATGTTTGTTCGTAGTTCATTTCCGAGTGATTCAAACGATAGACGTTCAGCGTCGCCTCCAGTAGAGTTGATCATCGTATTTTGATGAAATTCGATCAAATTTCCAATTGCTCTGAAATTGAAACAAAACAAAAATCAATTATTCTAATTAATTAGTTTAATTTAATTTGTTTGATTATCGGTGATGTAATTTTGAAAATTTAGATTCGAAATTTCATTGGTTTCGATCCATGAAATCAGAGTGGTTCCATATGGACAACTCACCGAACTTAAACCAATGTTCATTTGAAAAACAATACTCAGATTTTGAATTCATATCATAAATGCAAAACGTGTTCCCCTCATCATTTTTTATAAAAGTTTATTCCAAGTTCAGACGTCTGGTATTTTTGATAAATATGAAATATGTTAATCCCAATGAAATAAATATACGATAATTTTTCCATCAATCGAATAATGTCATAAGAGCTTATATAATATCAAAAACGTACGATAAATTTTAACATAAAAACATATACCCGTTTCAAAAACCTACTACCTTTTACCTTTTAAAATAATATCAATATTGCCCGTTTCTAAACCTACAATACCTTGCATATCAAAATCGCCCGCTTAAAGAACCTTCCTTGTAAAATGTGATATTGTCCACCCCAAAATCTGTAATGACCTTAGTTTACATTAAGTATTTCTGCTGGGGGTTTATAGTTATAGACGTTTTGATGACTTCAATTTTTATTTAAACGTAGGTGGCTAAACATATTCAAATTACGTTGACCCTGAATTATCTTGATATAATGTATATATGTATATACAATGACCGTATTGCACTTACAAAATATACAATATTCTATGAATATAATGTTTGTTCCTTGATAGACATTTAATAATAACTGTTTTAATACCTGAATTACTGCTGTGTAGTTCCTTCAGATCAGATGTATTAATCTTAATAAAGTTAATGTTTCATTTCGTCGTAACGCCATTCATGGAATTGAAATGCACTCACACTATGCTGGTTCTCTAATAACGATGCTATGTGATTATATTCTATAGCATGTACAGAATATGGTACATTAGCACCTTGCGGACAAAATACTAAAATATTCATAAAAACCAGCGATAAACCGAGCAAAACCTGGGGCCGAGTCGTTAATACATAATAAAACAAAACCCAGCACCTCACTCTAATCCTCCCCTACAGAGAATTAATTATCATTCTCATTTTTAATAAAGCGTCGCTGAATTATATTCCGTATTTAGTATAATTTATGCAGTAGCTTTATGCAAATAAATAAGTATCAATCAAATTTGTCATTTTAAATTCGTCATCGCTCAGATTGTGAAGGGTTTTTGAACAGAAATTGCCACTCGTCTGACTTCAGCATTTCCTTTTAAATCATTCTACAAAGTCTACGCGTTGTACGTAAACCAGACATTAAAAACCCGAAACAATGAATAACAGTCGCATTGCCACAGTTCTCACTGTCAGAGATTTGATTCTAGAGTAAAAAAACATTTCAAATAAACTGATTTCAACTCAGAGTTAAACGATCACTCAGGAAATGAGTCCAGTATGTGATATGGGTTTTTAAGCCGGTATTTCATTCAGTGCATATTAGTAGTTTTTGAATTCAAATGAGTGCCTCACAACAGGTTTGAGATCTCGCACCTGTTACTGCTTCAGGGGCTTAAATTGACAGTCATCTATTTGATCAGCGGGGGAGGATGTAGATATTCAGGAGCTTGAAAACGTTCGAGCACATCGAGAACATTCGAACGATTTGATACGTACCGATCTGATTAGAAAGTTAAGCCATCACCGCAGTAATTAATAATCACGATTTAATTCCTCAGTTCTCATATATGAAATTGGACTAGAAAGTTTACTACGTAATTGAAAACGGGGGCAGAACACCTCGGCGCACTCTTCGATATGAATGTACCCACGAAATTAGCGTGAAAGCTTTTGTGGATCAGATCAGGTTCATACGTGAAGGCCAGGTATATATTTACTTGACTCAATTTGCGAGTCACCAACTGATTTCATATATGTCAGAAGTATTACTACGCTGTATATACCTTCACTCAATAACATCTGTTGTAAAATACATCAATGAATGTCCTGCGCAAATATTCTTTATGGAACAATGAATGTATGAAATGACCTTAGTCTAATTCGATTCCATTTTGATCAGATAACTGTTGAACTGGATCCAGACGAAAGAATATGGAACATATAGAATGTTAAAAACCTATAGATTTGAGAAATTAAGTTCTTTGATTAATCAATTATATTGAGTATAAAGAGACATTGTGGTCTTGGCCCACACTCTCTTGAGGTCTAGGTCTGGCTCTTCCAAAGACCATTCATGCGCAATCTATATAGATTGACCAAATCGGTCGGTTCTCGTACAAACCAGTCTAGCATGCGCTACAAAAGGTCGCCTTATTACGTGATGAAGGTAGAGGCACTCAATAACCTTCCACAGACCACTCATGAGCAATCATTGATTGACTGAATACGTCCGTTTTTTATTGTTCTGGTACGAACTAGTTTCTGGCCTCGTACGACAAAAAGGACACCTTAGAGACGATGAAGGTCGTGGTTTCACTCGATACCAGTCCTGTACAGCAGCTGTTTTATTGAATTTTCGGCGATATTTTTTGGTTCTATCGCAACCGAATACTTAGTTATTTAAAATCCAGGATCCAGTTCCATAACCTGCGGGGAATTTGACTCTAGAGCTAAACAAGCCCAGACGTACACAACATGCAGAAATAGAAAGAATGTTAGAACAGCCGTAAGCTCCGTAATTTTAGAAATGAAGTTCTTTTGTATTTTGTTATATTGGAATGTGATCATTCAATTACATTAGGTATATGGGCTATTTGCTTAATGCACTTTGCCACAATGCGTACGTGTGTTTCGATATAGTTTTATACCATTTAACCATCATGCATATCTCATCTAAAATTGTCATACAAGTGGAAACATGTGTTTCGAGCAACAATTCAAAATGCTTCATTCGTATCTCGGTGATAAAAATGATTTAGGAATATCAGATATCGACGTGCAACATCTATGCAAACATATAACATATATATGTATATATACATATAATCTCCTGAATATTATAAACACAACTCAGATAATCATTCATCAGATTCTTATTAGAAAAATACTTTCGTAGTACGAGATATGAGAAAGGAGAGAGGAAAGAGCTCTCGTAGAATTCTCGTAAAATTCCAATCAACTTTAAACAACTTTCACCTACCGAATTGTCATTAGTTTATTAGTGAATATTTTTCAATCTGAACTCTACGATTTATATAATATACTCACATGGAAAAGCTGGAGAGAACTTGATCCGTTTACTCTCTGCGCAACCATCAAGCTGTCACGATTATCTGAGAGACGGCTGTTAAAAAGAAAATCGTTCTAATCAGCAAAACGCCAATAAAGCTAGGCAAAAACGCATATCCATCCACCCAGCCATCGAGAGCTGCGGGCTCTAAACCACCGTGAAAGACAGATACAAAACAGAGCGGCATAGACTCGACTCGAACGCCGTCAACGATGCACCACAACCCTCGGGTAATAATCGTATATGTAATTTTCTTACTCGGTGCCGGTGCAAAATGAAACTATCTAATCAAAGACCATCAACGATCTATAACAGACTAGTAGAACTAACGGTGATGGCTCTGGCTTGTTAGTTTGATAAAGAATTTCTCTTCGAAAGAACGTATAATGTAGAAAATTGAATCGATGCGAGCGAAAACAAACACGCACGCATATTGTGTAAGATAAGAAGATTGAAAACTACCTCGAATATACACGAGTTGTTGATACTTTTACATACATAAATCCACATATTTCCCTAGTTTTACCGCGTTTATAGAGTAAAATCTTTATGATACTTTGCTGCGGAATAAAACAATGACTTTTTGAAATAGAAATTGACGATTAACTGAAAGACTCACCCATGCGGTTTGTCAGCTCTGATCTTTCGTCTGTGCTATTCCGTGATTATTCGAAAATCTACCAAGCACGTGTATATAGAGAATTTTTTACAGTGAACTCTTTTATTATTCGAAGCTACTATAATGTGAGTACAGAACAGAGAAAGAGTAAAATAATCTGCCTCAGGGAAACAACGTGTAGAAAGAATTGTGCGCTATTGATTTTGAGCTTATGGCTTGACAATCCAGATACATATCGATATATCTACAGTTCCTCGCTACTGATGCTTTGTGTCCAGATCGGATCCATCCAGAAACCAGTTCATGACTTAACGAATCGGAAAATAATCTAACTTCCTGTTTCAGAGGATGCAAAACACTTTTAAACGCCCATATATAATTGTTATTTGCGAAGCTATCTCGCGAATTTCAATGCTCCTCCCATATTCCTAATTCAAGTTAATTTTATATTTCTTTAAGTTATCGAGAATGCTATTCTAAAATGCCTACGGTCATAATCGTAATTTTCAGAATGTCTAATTAATAATGCATGGACCGCTGAACTGTCACGCTCGGTTTTTCTGAGAATTGGAACCAATTTTTGTTGAATTCAGAATAATTGTTTTTTTACTGAAAATGAATATGAAGCTAGAATGATAGTAAGTTTTTCTTGTGGTTTCATCTATTTCACGAATCGCTCTGGGGTGAGGAGGCGCCGGAAATGCCGAAAAAAACTGTTTCATCGTTTTCTGGAATTTTAACCTCAACCAATGAATTTCAACGTTAATTTTTCGTCGATAGGACCGGAATATTTCACTGTGGCGATCACAAAGAAATACCCGGTTATATCTGCGTGTGCGCGATATATAATAGATTGTTATTCAATTATATGCCATTTCGTTACTTGTGGATTTTACGAGCTGGCTTACTTAAATAAGCCCGGAGACACAGATGATACAAGCCATCGAACTTACCAGTTAGTTGCCATGACAACCACCTCGCTCGGCTGCAAGGGGATAATTTGTTCAATGCGTACTGTTTAACACATCAAAATGAAAATACCATCCAGTATAAAAAAATCTTGACGATCGATGAAGAATTTTAAGCGACAAAACCACGTTAGTCAATTATATATCTTAAATTTTATAGTTTTTTGGCGGCTTTGTCCCTATTTGAATACAGTTTCCAAAGTCGAATCAATTGGGACCAATGATTTTTGTTGAGGTGATAAGACGAGATAGAGACAATGGAATGTAATTCTGCTGCAATCATCCTTAGATTTGTGTTCGAGTAAAGTGATTATTCGCCTGGGAAGCACTAGAGTTAAAAGAAAACTGTACTAGAAACGAAATTAAAACAGGAAACTTTTTTTGCAATGACAGATATTTGAAATTTAGAAAGAAATGCATTTATATTTATAATCTTTGTCCTCCGAGCCAGCACAAGTAAACGCTATTATTATCTCGTTGCGCATGTTGGAAACCGATCTGAATAGGATTTCAATTTTACCATAATCATTATCTCTGCCCGTAATACAAGAACATACCGGAAAGGAAATTGCAGACTAATGACGTCATTTATGGCTAGATGTTTACGCCAGTAATTAGATTGCATTTAATAAATCTAATAGACGGTTTCATCAGATCAGCGAAAAATCAATTACGGGCGGTCTTTGAAAAAGCGCTCCTCGTCAGTGCTGGTTACGCCATCTATGAAAATCAAAACTAACGATATTTACACTAAAACTTAATTCAATTTATTAAACTTAATTCATAACATCATCAAAATCTTATATCATCACAATAAATGACTAGTTAGTTTTCGGAGCAGTAACGTCATCAGGCCACCAGAATGGAACTGTAGCTCGTATTTTCACTGTTGCTCCATCTTTTTTCTCAATGGCTAAATTTTTGTTCACATCCGAAAGTCTAATCAAACCAATCGCCGAATTCTGAAGTCCATTTCGATATTTTCCGGCACCTTTTCCATTTTCAATTTTGATCGAATCGTCGAACTCTAAACCGTCTGAGTTTCCGTCCCTGAATAGAATATAGTGCAATGAGCAGTGATTGTATCAAACCAATATAAACGTGTAGAAGACGAATAGTGTAGGTTTATCAGAAATACAAGATTTTGCTACTAGTGTATAACAGGTAGAGTGTCAATAACTAGAGAATACAGAGTAAGCGCAGTAATCAATCACTAATCGTTAATTTGTAATTACCATCCTCACTACTAACACTTATTCTGCTCACTCTTTATTCTTTAAATCATTGCCACTCTACCTACAAATACTGTGTCCTTTCCCTATTGACTTTACTCATCTACCCGAAGAGGCTACTCTATGCACTAGAAGCGAAGGTTTGTAGTTCAAATAAAATCAAGTTAACCTACATATTACTATCTGTTTTCACCTTCCAACAATTTACAATAAAGTTTAAGAGTTGTAAGAAATAGAAATGTGAAACTTACAGAAATAAAGGCATAATTCGTTTACGTGTGACACCCGTATGATGGGTTCGTGCAGTCAACTCTTGTCCGATGTAACAACCTTTATTGAAATTGACTGCAAAGAAAAATGTGAACAAATTCTGGAGAGTATGAGCATTAGTATGAGCATTAGTATGAAGGGGTTTAAAATGGAAATCAAATTGTATACCTCCATTAAGAAATACAAGGTTACTTTCCAGAGGCAATGATTTTCCGGGATGAAAATCACTCACACCTTCAGCTATTCCTAATTGATATCTATGAATTCTATAGAGATCTTCATTTTCTTCTATTTTCGTGTCTTTCACAACTTGCGAAACTGAAAAATTCAAATGGTTCAAATAAAACAGACTTTACTCGTATTAATCATTAATAGATTTGATCGTGTTCATATAATCCATGATTTAATGGATAACTATCGAGGATTCCACTTATGGCAGACGAGGATCTGCCTGGTTCACTAGTAGTTACTCGGTCTTTTGGGTACAATTTCTTCAACATTTCCGTTAAAAAAGGATGAACTTTTGTCTTAGATAAATCGATAATCAATGAAATTTGTCATCAAGTAGAAAATGAATGCAATATATATATATGAACAACATATCGACAATGTAAGACAGAATGCTCCTTATTTTGCCAAATCCGTTACTACCGGTTACCAGTACTTACTATGAGTATTTTCAGGAAGTAAACACCGAAAACCGATTGATTTCAAACGGGGATCAGCAGATATCACAGTGGCTTTACTCTCATCGACAATATCGAGATCTTTGAGATTCTCGCTCGATTCCGGTATTTTGTTCGGAAATATCGTCCATACTTTTAAACTATCACTCACGTCGCTAATATCAACCTGAATTTAAAACTAAGCGATAAGAAAAGAAAGTCGAATAGCCGAACTTTATGTTTTTCAGCGTATCACTTGAGTTTCACCTTTTTTCTAATCTTGTATCTCTTCAAAGTTGCGATAACCTCAGTTACAGCGGATGAATCGCATTCGATCAGAATATCGTTCACATCAGTAGAGTTCTGTTCACTGATATTATACATCAAAAAATCATACAATATGCGACCCTAAAAACAAAAACAAACATCTCATGATCATTTATCCAATTCACAATTTCATTTCATATATAGAAGCATATCCAGATGATATTGGATAATAGTACAGTCAAAATGTTGTTTTCTATCTACCTGTACATTGAGCATCATTGTATATAGAGAATGACACTGATGTTGAGTGAAACATTTTAAATCATTAGTGATTAAACCCTGTAGAAACGATTCAGTATCGTTTCCAGTCAGTTTAATGAGTCCTCGTGATTTCAACTGAGATGAATTCATTATCTTCCCAGAATCAGCAGCAGCAGCAGCAGCAGTACTGCTGAACTTTATCCCATTACTGCTACTATTACATCTGATGTTTATTCGTCTCAGACATACTCTCAGGTGACTTGAGAACATTTTCATTTACTAAAAAGAGAAGTGTAATCTTCAGTCAAATCCAATGAAATACATTTTAATTAAATTGGTTTTACTTAAAATTCGAATTCTTGGCTTCAAAATGTGTAAATTTCCATTTAGATTATGATACTAGTTAAATGTTAAATATGCAATCAAAATTCGAAGTTGAACTTCCAGATATTTTCTATAAAACCCTTAAAACACAGATTCTTACATACCAAAAAGAGAATATCGACGAAATCAATGGCTCCACAATATAACGAATTTGTTTTGATGTAGCGGTAATAAATGAATAGTACCTGATGTATGGAGGGGTTTACAATATCTGATGTATTTTACTACCCTCGCCGGCGACGACGCCACCGACCCGACCGCAAAAAACACGCTTCACGGAAATAGCTAATGGGTACTAAATTATCAGATTTGAAAGGGACTTTCTGCGGGAAAATTCCGAAAAATTATATGTTCCTTTCTGAAGGAGCGTTTCCAGTTGATTGCTGTCCGGCCGCAGGCTCTAGCGCAGGTGCACGATTAATACATACTCTTAGTTGTCCTGGGATTTATTCTGAAATTTTGATTTTAATATGTTTTGATTTTAATATGTAATTAAGTTGAAAGAATGATATACTTCGACTCTAAGTCCCCGATGTGGCTTTTCCACTCGCCGGCAACGGCGAGACACTGACGAAAATAAGTGATTGAAGAATAATTATCAATGAGAAAAAACCGCAGACTATATTTGAAACTTTCCGATGTAGTAATAAAGGGTTCCTGTAATTTTCGTATACCGCAATTCTTTCTACAGTTGATTGAAAAAGGTCTGATCTATTCACCGTAGAATTCGCTAAGAATAGCCCGGGCGTCATGGCTTCACACGTTTTTTTTTCGCACATCCCTACTTTTTACTCGTACAGAATACAACAGAATATTAGAAAATGTATTCGGCCGATTAATGTGTGTAACTTAAAAAGAATGTTTTGTTGTCACCTCAGATAGCATGTTCTGTAAGACGAAATGTTTGTTATTCAGTTTTTACTTCAATTTTACATCGGTTCATCGTATTCTAATCATTACTAAATCGTTGTTATATATCTTGTGTTGCAGCAAAAATAAATAGTAAATATTTAGGGCTGGCGTCATCAAACCTTAAAGATATTAAAATCGATCAATCGATAGTGAATTCATCTATGGAATCTGTAAGGTGCGTCTCTGGCGATGTTTGGGTGTGGCTTCAATCGGTTATTGACGTAAATACCGATTATTTCAGTATTCGCTTTGTATAATTTGATCTTTTCCAATTCTAAATAAAACATATTTCCTGATACGCGAATTACGCAGATACAGCGACAAGCAGCAAGACTTAAGATGACATTTACTTAAGAGTTATTCTGGCGGTATCCATGATGGAGGCTATTTTTGTGAAATTGTCAGAGAAAAGTTGATAATGAGTTAGTAGATATTCAGATACGAATTTTGCTTATCCAAACAGATCAAATATTGTACTAATCGTGTACGTATATGGTATAGTGGTAATTGTGACCTTGGATTTTCAAACGATTAGAGTTCATGGTTTGACTTAAGGTAGAAACTGCCGCCGTCGAAGACATCAATATTCAAAATAGAAAGTCTATTCGCTGCGCGGCAACAGTAGCACTATCCATCTAAGCTTAAAGGTTACAGGTGATCCGCCTTCAACTAACCGCGTAATGATCGAATGATGTTCTTAAATTTCATATTCTATTCCCGCGCAAGGAATGAAAATAAAACTTCGAATAACCGATGCGTCAAAAACAACCCGAGATGAGACCGAAATGAATATCGATAACCCAAACATCTGTCTTTGAGTATCTAATTAACATATTATCGATTTATTTACATGAATTTACATATTAATTTACAAATTAATTACATGCATAAAACGATCATAAATTTTTGAAACGAATGTTTAACAATCAGTATCAGTCATTTTTGGCGGCGTCGCGGTGTTGAGAACTTGAACCGGGTGTGAACGAGTACGACGAAAAACATTTTTCGAAAGTTGAGATGAAATCATGGCGGCCGTAGCGATTCGACTTGTACCGTCTGTGTTCGCTCGACCAAACCGTAATTTCTGATCGGTTTTTGACGCTGGGATGTTCGTTACTTGAGTCGTCGTACCACCGGGTACGATAAGACTAGTCCTCGATTTTTGCTTCGACATAAGAGATTCGGGATAGTTGACCAAAGTGGATCGGGAGGTCTGTTTATTCAAACTCGGTCCCTCAATTCCGAAAGGAGTTATCGAACTTAAATACGTACTACGCGTGTATCCCTCTGTTGACGACGGCGCGATACGATTTGAATATCTCTTCAACGCGCATCGGCAAAACGTTTCCAAGAATTTCTGTTTGAATTTTTTGTTCGATAGAAATATGATCGGATTCGTCAAAGTGCTCGCCATAGATATCCAAGTAACGGTGGCGATTATAACGTTTTTTAATAACCCCGGGTGAAATGCGTCTACGATACTTATTGTAATATAAGGTATATAGAGTACAGCACTGACAAATATCACAAGAAACAAAGTTCGCATGGCTTTCATAGTCGTTCGTCTGTAGTTCACCTTAGCGGGTTGTCGATGTAAGATTGCCGCCATAACGGGTAAAGCCGGTTGAAATAAGTTCATGATTCTGCGACTGGCATAAGCGGAATGAACGATCAGAAATAGTAAAACTGCGATAGTTAAAGACGGTAAAACGTAACAAATAACACCGTACGAAATCAAAAACTCCAAACTTGTCGGCCACAGTAAGACGCAAGACGCTTTCGCTTTTACGTAACCGTAACTACCGAATCGGAAAATCGGTAAAATCGAAATGACGAGTCCTTGTAGCCAAACGTAAATGATCATCCCGCCAGCGGATAATGGAGTCAGCCATATTGAGTATTTCAGGGGGCGGGATACAGCTACACATCTATCCACGCAAACCATCATTATATTCAAAACAGTCGTTACGTTAGAAAGCGTATTCAAAAATCCGGTTATCTGACAAAATTCGTACGAATATATCCAATCACCGGCCAGTTTAGCCGCCGTACAAAACGGCATAATAAATAATCCAGTAATGAGATCGCTGATCGCTAACGATATTATGAAACAATTGGTCACTGTGTGAAGAACGTTATTCGTTATGATCGTAATTAGGAGAGCCATGTTTCCTAAAATAGTCAAAGTGGTTGTTAACGACATGATAGCCGTCAAAGCGATAATCACCATGGAAGACAAACTATCGTCCGTATAGTTCAATGTGCTATTCATTCTTGCTACTCTTATGATCTTAACGAAAAATCACTATTCAAAATCTCCGACTTTTGATGAATGCTAATTATAGTGTCTGCTTGCTGGAAACATCCTCGTGCTGAGACGACGTGAACGTGCATTGATGGCTGCACTCAGCGGAGTGACGATAAATCAATCTGGTAATACCTATCAAGATTTATTTTTACTAAAAGCCCTTGGGCACATAAATAGTTATAAATAGTCATCAGTATTATAGAAGAATATCGCATTAAGAGAATGCGAAGGGGGATATTAAGAGTTAACTGACTGCAACCGTATTTCATTGAAATATGCTTAAAATCAAAATGAAATAATTTTGCACAGTGACCAACAGACACAGCTGTGGTTTACAACATCTACAACTTTTTAATTGTTCGTTATTCTGTATGATAAAAACAAAATTGAGTCGAATAACAACAAGCGCGCGACTTTTTATCATTTTAGAAGATTTTTCATATGGAGAATCATTCGTCACAACAATTCGACATGTTTAGATATTTTTTTTGGTGAATTATTACTCGACAGAGAATTTGGGATTTTGACCTATGTTTCTAAAAAAGGAATGCTCCGCCCCGGGCATTCACTTGAATCAAAATACCGAAGCAAAAAATATATCAACATACAAAAATTTACGTTTTGATGACATGAAAATCAATACATAGCCGTATGAATATCTAAAATGGAATCATCAAAAATGAATGTTTTATCTACTAAACAACAATAATGTAGTTTTTACGCAAATTGACACGATTGTTTACCTCTGGACGGCATCGTTTCAATGAAGATACATTCCTCGTAACTGCGACCAGAGGAGGTGGTAAGTAGAGATGAGAGATCAGCTGCTGCTGCTGCTGTGACACATAACGAAGACACCGGTTGCTGAGCAACGCATTTTGATGTTGATCAAAACTTCGTATCAAGTCTTCGTATCACCTAACTTCCTTTTTAAAAAAATGAAGACACGAAATTCCGTTTAGATTGAAAATGTATTTATTTTTTCTTTTTATATACAACAACAAAATACCGAATAATACATAATAATAATAATAATAATCAATCGGCAAATAAACAAATCCAACATCACTGAGCATTGACAGGGGTCAGTTCACAAAACAGATAACCACGATTAATTGAGTCATTGAAAACGAGAAATCTTAATTCATTTTGTGTGAAACTGAACCTGGCGGAAGAAAGAATATTCTAGTATCATTATACAGTCCTCAACCATTAGTCAAAATAAAATATTGCTAATTCAAGTAACTATGATAGATTTAATATGAATACCTGATTACTCAAGCGTAGGAAAAAGCACTCAAACGGGCATTTCTCACTTAAAAAAACTTTTTCATCCGTTTCATACTTACACGATAGACTCAGTAAAAACCAAGGATCCATTTCCACTCAAGTTTCAAGTTAAAATATAAATGTAGAGCTTCACAGTTTTGGAACTGGATCCTGTCAGAGAAAAACATTGTGAATTTGTATCTCTTTGAGTAAAAAAGCTGCTCAATAGTTTGAATCAGAATCAGGGATGAGTCAGAAAAAGTACTGTTTCCTTGAACTCCAGTTTACCATACATATTCAATATCTTATAAAAGATGGCAAAATAGATTTATGGAATTCTAATGACACCAGCTGGTATTACCATAATAAAAAGATCTCTAATATCAAACTAGTTAGTTTGGTTTAAAGCGGCTAAATGAGTTATAATAACAGGGCTTAAATCTAAGTCTCTTCAGAGGTAGACTTTACAAGACTACAATATTTCATACATTCAGATCCAGTTACAGTTTAATAGTCGAGATTGAGAAATAATAACATATAAGAATATAGTAATAGAAATGAACGTTAATTTTTTGAACAATGATTTTCGTTTTGTATTATCTCCTATTCTAATGTCGCTAATGGCAATAAGAAGCAGTATTGTGTTAATGGTCCACAAAATACTTATACTATATATTTACATATATAGAAATATCACATAAAATTGCCCCCAGTGTAAACCGTTCCTTCTCACTCAATATATACAACCTAAAATGATAAAAAGAATAAAGATATTATCGATTACTTTTAAAGAGTTGGGACAGGTGCTAGTTCCACAGTTAGATTAAAATCTATCCGACTCAGTGGTCAAAACCTTGAAAATGAACAAACTTTAACTTAGACATGACACTTCACACTGTAAACTGTGAACTGATCCCTTCATCCAGATCTTGGTTAAATTTTGAGAAATCAGTTTATTTCCAATGTTTAAACTACATGTGTTGATTTACATTCAAACTCAGATTTTTGAAACTGTTGTAGTTAGAAGTTAAACCTACAGTTAACTATAGTAATTTAAAATGAACTAAATTTTGCTCAAAATAAGATCTCTTAACTGTGAAACCCATATTTTATTGTCACATTAAGTATTGCTTACTTTGAGACGTATTTATTCAACTCCGTGCGCGAATATCATCACTAAACCTGGTTCTAAAATCATTTCGTCGGACATGTGCGTATTCTCACAAGACATCACAATTACCGCTTGTTTTCCTGTCATATGATAAATAACCATAAACATAAGGTCAACTATAGTTTGATGTAGAGCTCAATATTACGATTATAAATCATCCAAAACCAAAAAGGCAACGGTCGAAGGAGTGGTAGACCTGAGGAAAGTCAGGGTGACAGACAATGAAATGGCAGATATTGAGTGGTCGTTCGAGATTAAGAACCTGTCGAAATTATGCACAATTTTTCATAATTTTTTTTTACCTGGAATTCTTTTAGTAACGTAATTTTCATACTGGCGTCTATTCAATTGTCGTGTTTCTAACGTACTCAATCCGGGAGGCCACGTACGTTCATGTGCGTTCTCCATTAGTTGACTAACGATGTGCGTCGGGCAATGACTGTCGATGAGAGCTCGTTTTATAACGGCTTGTAAAACAGTATCCGGTGTAGAGATCATTCCTCCCCATCTCGTAACCCGCGCCGCTTGTAAACTCTCCACCCACCTGTAGAAATTAACAATCAGAAATAAGAAGAGCACTTTTCGAGAGTGAGAATAGGGGTCTGTTGCACAAAAATCGGTTAAAGTTTTCCAGTGAATAGATATCATAGTAACAATACAGTTTTAATTGTCACTTAATAAACAATTCACTGGTTAAATCGGGTTAAGTTTGATGCCAGTATTAGGGTAATTCGTTTCTGATGTTTTTATTCTTGATTCACAAATTATATTAATATAACTGATAACAGTAGTGAGAATGAATGTTTCTTACCCGAGCACATCGTCATTTTCCATTTCTGACTGTATTTCACGTATTCGAGGATTTGAATAGCGCAGAGTTCGCATGTACTCCTACAGAAACAAATATACACTATGAATTTAGGCCTATTTCTTTGGAGCTTAACACGAAACAGGTTTTTAGAATCAAATTCTCCTCTTCATTCATTTACCTTTAAATGTTGTATATCTCTTCTCTGTTCGACTAACTGTAGTTTGTTATCAGCAACCTCAGCTTGTAGATCGCTGATTTTACATTGCTGTTGTTGGACTAAATTCCGTAATTCACGAACACAATTATGATCCTACGAAAAAAACAATACAATCAAACACTTCATGTTTTAAAATGAAAACATCAGCAATAGCACCGAATTGCAGCTCAGCACGGACTGGCATACAGTCAGTAACCAGACTGCAGTTTAGTCAATAACTCGACTGGGTTAAGTCAGTAACCAGACTCTGGTTTAGTCAGTTACCAGACTGGTTTTAGTTTCATTATCTGATATTTCACGATCAACAAATTTGATTCGAGCCTATCTGATTTACTAAAGCTTAACCCCAACAAGACTGAGACCATAGCTCACCTTTAATTCATCCTTAGGTATAACGAGACCACATCCCTGATCACAATGCACCGGTTTCTTTGGATTATGATCACATTCCTGTAAATGCGCTTGTAACATGTCCAATTTGACGATCGACGTACACCCGAACTGACAATTATCACACGAGATATTGAGTTTTGAAAGTAAAGTCCGTGTAATTCTCGGGGCTGGTTTTAACTGATTCGATGTTATTGGGTTCCGATCAACTGGACATGTAGGCATTCTAGTTAACCACTCACGTATACATCCAGCACAGAACGCATGTTCACACGGAGGCACCTACAAAATATCTCACATAATAAACACCATGTTCTTTTCTAATCAGGATTCATGGGGTTCAAACCTGGGACACCCCTGTTTATCATCTAGCTAGTTAAGTTAGTGTTCGGAGACTCAGTTACAATACACTGACACTGGGACTGGGTTCAGACACCTGGGCTTGGGCACTCTCTGTTAATCCACAACGGCAATGCTGATTTTATAAATACATGCCTGTAAAGGATCCTCCAGTACTCCACTACAAATAGGACATAGTAATTCTTCTTCTACTTCTCCTTGGAATCGGTTCAATTCGTATCCCATAATCAACAGATCTAGCCTCCCTACTGTAAATCGATAAGACAGCAAATAAATGAATTGAATTGATTAGTTGTTCGCGTTACGATTTCCAATAAACCGTTAACGAATCCACGATAAAATTCAGTTATTTCAAGTATCACAGTAATAATATAATATAGTATAATAATCTAAACGGTATCTTACGCGTAAAAACCTTTCAAAGGTGATTTTCTGTGGATTTTTATCTGTCAAAATCTCTGTCAGTCAACCAATGGTAACTCTAATCGGGTTCGAATCCCGTTGAGAACAGCTCGGAGCTGTGTTCAAGTGGCTGGGGTAGCTCCAGTTCAAGTTCAAGTTCAAGCTCCAAGAATGTGGCAGCAGTGCCTGTAACAAATTCAAATTCAGGAAACAATTATAGTGTTCCGTAGATTAGCCCAGGTCCGTCATTTAGCCATTTTTCAATATGGCAGCTTCCATGTCGTCGTCATCAAGTTTATTTATTTTATTCAAATGTGCCATAATCGCCTCAGTCGTAGCGGATTCTGTCGTGAATTTAAATGAAAATACGTGGGATGAAATGTTAACCGGAGAATGGATGGTTGAATTGTAAGTTAGATGCCATTTCACGCTTGCATTTGGAAATCGAAAGATGAAGATTGTGAAATTGAATTAGTCGCTTGCCAGCGGCGGTTTCTATTTATTTCATTTACGGGTAAATTCGCCATGAAATTGATTCGATTTCTTGTTCCAGTTTCGCCCCCTGGTGTCCAGCATGTAGATCTCTCGCCCCTCACTGGCAGCAGTTTGCTAAAAACGCGAAGACTTTGAACATCAAAATTGCGCATGTCGACATCACTGAAAATCCAGGTAAATATTGGCCATTGCTCTCTCATTCTAAATGTGAGATTGAACTTCACTAAAACATTAACGAAGTGTATTGTCAATGGCAATAAGTAAATAAGAAAATCTCAAATTTCTCTTTATGCCTATATTTTCCAGCTCTTAGTGGACGTTTCTTTGTGACTGCTTTACCCACTATCTATCAGTGAGTAAAAACGCATCAGTTCGGATGATGAAATTAACGTTGAATCCGATGATCTAGTTTTCGTATTCCTTATTTTTATAGCGTAAAAGATGGTATTTTTCGAGTATATCGCGGTGACAGGAGCGAAATGGCTTTCGTCGATTATGTAAAACAGCAAAAATGGAAGGATGTTGAAGCAATTCCGTGGTATCAGAGTCCTGACGCCTATCAGTAAGTATCTACCTTTACTGAAATTCATCTCAGAAGTTACATTATTTCTTGATAGATTTAACTAATTTTGAATCTATTTTCAGTATGTCTCTGGTCAGCTCCTTCTTCAAGGCATCTGTATTTATCAGGGTAAATTGTGATATCAGAAATCTAGTAGATCTCAGGATCGAGTTCCACACTTGTGTGTTCAGATTTGACTCTAGTAAAACATATTGTAATAAGATTGAGTCAACTCGGATCGTGAACATACATATAACTCAGAACTGTGTATTTTATTTCTATTTCAGAATATGCACAATTACATCACTGAAGATTTTGGAATTCCGGTTTGGGGTTCTTACCTATTTTTTGCAGTACTAACAATAATAGCTGGGCTGTTGTTAGCCTTGGTGAGTTTAATTACTGGTATTTTCAGTATGAATCGACATTACTTCGAAGATTCATTAAGTGAAACTGATGAATCGTGTTTTTCTGTTGTAGTTATTGGTGTGTTTATGTGATTGTATATTCCCTGTAATAGATGTTAAACCAGCAGCAGCAGCATCTGCCGTAATCAATAGTGCCGATGATAAGGTCAGTACGTAGAAACAAACTTCTTAAGAGTTCCTATGTACATAATGCTGAAGAATCAGCGAAGAGATTTCATGGTTATTTTAACTTAACGACAATTGTTTCTTTCATTTTTAGGATGAAGATGTAGTTGATGATGACAGCGATGATAAACAGACTGAACCTGTCTCTCTTCGGAAGAGGAAAATCAAAGCAACAATCGACTAAGAAACAGTTGAATCGTGGAAATTCTTGATAATTTCAATGTTGATTTTGTACAGGATTCAGTTTGACAGTTGTCATCAAAGTTTGACTCAAGAGTTTGAAAATCAGTTCATTTTTGCTGTTTAAAAAAACTATTGAGTCAAATTTTAACTGTGGAACTGGGAACAGATTTATAAATCATATCTTGTGGTGTTTGCTTTGCTTCTACATTCGTTGTAGTAAAATCCTTAAAACTATTTCATATTGATGGAGATTATATTGAAAAAAAAACAACATTTCTAAATGATAAAGGTGGTGGATTCTGGTGGTTATTTTAGATAATATTAAACCACGACAATTTTAGATTATTCCATTATTTTTGAATTATTATTATCAAAACTGAAAATATTCATTTGTCACATTTTAATTTCATAAAAAGTGGTTTTAAAATTTGTATTCGGTTGTGAAAGTTCTGCACAATTTTTACCAATACACGTTCGCAACAAGATGATGAGAATGTTCATTATATCATTATTAGTACATGTATTAACCTGAATGAGCATTTCATTGTCAAATAAACTCGAAACTTAGATTTTTATGAATGGTACTTAGAGGTGAGTTTGGTAATTCATGATTTAGTTGATCATCAGAGTTTGTGGCCCACGTTCTAAAATGAATTTAATACTATTTGGGGCCGTTCTTAAAGTACATGCGCTAAGATGCCGGGTATTAATCCCGCCCATATTCACAATAAGCGTTATTT
Source organism: Tubulanus polymorphus (assembly GCF_964204645.1). Lineage (NCBI taxonomy): Eukaryota > Metazoa > Nemertea > Palaeonemertea > Tubulaniformes > Tubulanidae > Tubulanus > Tubulanus polymorphus. The sequence goes on from NC_134025.1 coordinate 30,026,309, forward strand.
ACAAGGGAAGAGTGGTCAATTGAAGACCCCGTTCCCCGGGTGGGTGCGTAAGTACTTTATGAATGGTGAGTTTGATTCGAAGTGTTTGAGCTGTGAGAATGATGTATATATTTCTATGCATTTTTAAAAATTGACGAAAATTCAAGATTATTTTAATAAAAAACGTTATTATACATTTAAAAAACCATCTGTTCTCTTCATTGTTTTAAAACTGTTCAGTCATGAAGTATAGCTGCCACTAGATGGAAAACTAGTCAAACCTGGCTGCGTTACTTTATCAGCTTTAGGGAAAACGAAGACGTTACCGAAACGTACCCTCCAGACTATAGGTTACAATTTACTCTTCAATGTTCAAAACGATTTTTTTTGCAGCTCAACTACTTCATAACAGTTATTTATTTCGGGGGGCTTTCTTCATTGGAAATGTATTCGATTTGACTTTGCAATACGTATAGGCCTTGGTAAGACCTTGGTAACAAACAATAATTCTGCCGGTAGAATACGTAATTGACTGAAATGATCTGCAACGAAACACAGTTTTGCGGTCGTTTGATGTTTGTTTGTTTCTGGAATCAGGCGGCGGCGCTGCTGCTACATGAATGTATTATGTTCGATGTTATTGATGTGACAATTCTCGTAAATGACGCTATTTTCCGAGTCTAGATTTGTTTTCATTCTAATCAATGAAACATTCGAACGATTTTCCTTCACGAGTTTTCGACATCGTTCGCACAAATCCGCGCAATCGTCATCTTCATCCTTTTCGACGGTATAAGAGGCCAGGTCGTGCAGTAAAGAATGATGCCGATGATGAACTATCGAAATCTGAAGCGAACAATTCATTAATTTTCATAATTTAGCGAGTGTAAACCTGGCAGGTTGGCAGATTTTTGGAGGTTTTTATTTTCTATTCTGCACGTCAGTGTGCGGTCTATTCTACTATTACTATATAATATTCATTTTCGTAAACTTTCGTGATATTCAATCGAATATTTCCAAATTTCATTACCTCGTTGTTTTCCAGTTTATCGACAGCTTTCTCACGCATTCTGTCCGCTGTATTTGAGACGGCGACTACAGCTAAATTGATTATCAATGATAAATACGCCAGCCCTACTAAAATCCACGCGTATACCAATACTTTATATAGCGTTCTTTCCGTGTAGTTCAATGACACTTCGACATTTTTATGAGCTCCTGGGTATGTAATAAAAACATGTAATACAACTATCAATCATACCACTCGCGGTATATAAGAGTTTTATGAAGACTTAGATGAAAAAGAAATCATGTATTTAGTAAAAATAACTTATACGCACCTGGCACAAGATCGCCAAATCCAACAGTCGTCAGCGTTATGAAACAGAAATACAGACCTTCGGTAATTTTCCAACCTTCCAGAAAATGAAATACCAGCGACGGCGCGAAAAACAACAGCAACAATCCCAAAGCGGTGATAATACAGATATCAAAAACCTTGTTAAGACGCGGATAGTGCTTCGAACAAAGTCTCATATGTGAGATTTTTGCGATGAATTTACCGAGTCTTTCTCCGATTCCACCGAGTAAAGTTAAAGTCATCGGTATACCTACTAGCGCGTAAGGTATGCAAACCAACTTCCCCGCATCAGTTGACGGAACGATGTCACCATAACCTGTCATTTATTTAACAATTTTATTCCGTTTGAAATCTTATCAAATGACAAGGGCCCAGTGGCACAGTCGTGACTTCAGTGGTCCAAAAACAAGTCTTAAGCTGTAAGATTGGCTGTAAAACTAAGTTGGCCTTGGCTACCTGGTCTTACATCTGAGTCCAGACTGTACAACAGGCCCCGCAGATCGCGTGTGAATGATAATTTCTACCTACCGATCGTCGTAATCAACGTGATGGAAAAACAAACAGAGCTGGCAAAATCCCAAAGCGCCCAATTCTTGCCGTCAGTGTATGTTATACCATGTGAACTATAATACGACACCAACTGAATCAAATCATTGAATTCATCACTATCTATATTCGAATACTTGTCTCCTGTAATAGAAATTAATGTTTTAGCTACGACATACCGTAACCTTTTATTCGTACTGATTTTTGAATTTGAAGTGTGTAATTTTCGAAGATGATTGATTTGAATTAAAACTAGATCATTGTTTAACGAATGCGAAGTGACTGAGTGTGACACAGTTGCGCTCACTCACCAGGGATCGAACCCGGTTCTTCACCAGTGGTTTTACAGCCTTACTGCGTATTTGCGTTCATGTTATTCATAACTTACTGAAGTTTTCGATTTCTTGTTGTAGTTTAAGTCGACGCGATTTCTCCGCGGCTTCCTCCGTAGCCTTGAATATCAATCCTCCGATAATGATATAAACTGTTTCAATCACTATTAAAACTGTGAGAACTTTCCAGTTCATCGTAGTTCTTTTTTCATCATATATTTCTCCTGGTTTGACTAAAACCACAAGAACCAATCCTAAGAGTTGTAAATAGCGAAGTATAAACTATTAAAACCTGTTCAAACGTAGTCTTTCTGTAATTCGTTTTGAAATCGATGAAATTATAAATTCTTCTCGTTCATATAATATAAACTCTGTGTACGATGTGATATTTTTGTATGACTGATTCGCGATATATTTCTTGAACATCTGTTAAATAATGTTAAGGCTCCTTGAAGTAATCGTTACATCCGAGAACTAAATATTATATAAAATGTCTATGCATAAAGCACGTTACATATATACAATTTCAGCGAATTCCATAATTCAGTCGATCTTCATGTCCAATGATGATCCTTTTCAGACGCCACATAGTATATACGCGATATTGTACTGAAAATACACTAGACTCAAATATTGGAACCGTGAGAAATTGTCCGATTTGAGCGATATCTGAGGTAGATATTGTTACAGTTTATTTCATATGATGTCGTAAATATATTCAACAAACATCTCCGAGTTAAACGCGGTTATCTCTGAGTTGATCGGAGTCTACTGTATTTGTAAACTAGAAGACGGTTTCATACGGCCATCAGGAAGCAACGACCATCAGAACTCTTGCGTCAACTCGTTTCGTTTTAATATTGTATGTCACCGGACCCCAAACTGTTTCACTATTGATGTACAGGTGTAATTGACAACGGCAAGTACTTCAACCAAATCCAGATCGAATATCGACCTTCCATGGTGCACCCGATACCCCGGATCAATGTGCTTTGTTTTATCACGGAAAAAAACTGTGAACGTATCCTGCGGTAACACCTACTAGAATAATACACGCATCATACGAGGCTGGGAAATTCTATTTCAGTAAAGCGGGCGCAACTCGAGTTTAATTGAGTGTAGTTTTATTGGAATTAAGTGACATTCATTTAACTTAAATGTTTCAAACGATTGCTGAGTAAACATATTAGAAATTCAAAAAAACCATTCCGCAATCGTTAATTATTGGCGTCTCTCTGAATATTTCCCATCCTCGCTACCGCATGAATCTAATGAAATTTACCACTTTGTCAATCTATTTTTATTGTCAATATCCATAAATACATGTTTCGATTGCACGCGTACAAAAGGTAGTGAAAAGATAAATATACATGCGCGAGGACGACTGTAAGACTTTCACCTACTACAATGGCGCAGTAATGAATCATCAATTCGCTGAATTTATTTCGTAATTTGAACGAAAAGAAATCAAGAGCTAAGATAAATTCACTTATTACAGATAAAATACAGATAAGAAAATATTGCTTTAATGGATTTCATACGTTCATTCATAGAAACGCTAGGATACCCCGCAATTTAGATAAAGTGAAGTAAAATTCACGAATGGAATAATCTAAGTGCAAAATTTCGAGTTATCAATACTACTGCGTTTATTTACATAATACCGACACAAATGAATACGTATTACAGTTAAGGTGAGCTCCGGGCCGATAAACAATCGGTAAAGAGAATAAAAACACCAAAAGAACTAGATCTATAATTTCGGATGATAAATTTATTGCTTTCCATATAAATAATGTTCTCAACAATTGTATCTCCTTCGAACAAGACAAGTTTTACAATGTGTGACGACCGTGTGAGATCTGTGTTTAAAAAACAACCCGTATCTTAGCCACAAGAGCAAGAGACAAAACGAGTCCTAGAAACCGTCGACTTAATTCGGTTGACAAAATAAAATAGACGCATCATCGTTCGTCATCTGGATCTAGTTTCACAGTTGCGAGTTCCGCTCTTGAGTTTTAAAGTAATGAAAATGAACTGGACTCAGAGTTGAATCGAACTCACGCCTGTGTAACCGGGTCCTGCTGTTGTGGGTTTGAAACGGTTGTGTACACAAGCACATTTTACGATCTGAATTAGGGTATAACACCTTTGACCTTATACATAATATATAACGTTTACAAAACATGGTTTACTAATTGGATTTTAATTATCATATAAATATTTTTTTATAATATATAATCATTATAGCGATTTATAATGATCATACATTTACGATGTTTACAATGGAGTTACGAATTTTACGTTTCATATTCTTTGTTTTTGTTTTCTGTACAATAAGTATTTCTTGTAAAAATAACCAAAAACATCGCAGCTAAAATCACGTATCTCTTATATACGTAATAACAACAACTTCAAAATAGCTCAAAACTCAACAACAACGACATCGACCACTTTTTCTATAGCGACTTCAAATCAAATGAAACGAATGAAATGGAATGAATATTTTACACGATAACAACAATAAATTAACTATGTCTAAGTTTTATTTCTATCGAAAGAACAATTGGTTTGATTTTGTAGCTGAAGGTAATCATTCAAAGAGAAGTATACAAAATCAATCTATCGATAATTGAAAATTGAAACGAACGTCGTGTATTTTCTTTAATTTTGATTTTAATCGTTGATGAATATTAAATTTGTGTATAAAGGGTATAATCCAAAGATGATTCATCCTGTCATTCTTTCAGTTTCTCTTTTCAGTTTCGATATATATTTCATCTCTTCATTGAAACTAAATCGAATTCTTTACAAATTCTGTGATTAATTCGATGAAATCTGTTCATATTCTAAAACCGAGTATCATTTTACTGTTGTTCTTCCATAAATCACGAGTGACTCATTTCAAAACTTGATGACTTGGACAAATACAATTGGAATGTTGTTAATCAGTTTTTCCCGTATTTATTCGTCATTTCGAGGTGTCTAAATTCATCATTATACAACATGACGAAAACACAAGGAGTGTATACGAATGAAAAAACAATCATGATTTTAGAAAACATATTAGAATTCATTTCTAGATCCGAAACATCGAAGGGTTTTGATGGATACGTCAGATGTTAAGATGATAGCACACGGTAGACTATGATAGCATTCATCGGTGAAACAAAGATAAATCATATCCGTCAATTCAAATATATCAATATGGCCGACTGTAGCTCTTACACAATCGATTTAAAAAAGTTAAAATAGAAAAAAAAACATAGACGATGTTCTATTTCGATAATCGTCATTTAGCACTAACTATTTATCATAAATACGTGGAAAAAACAAAAATCTAACAAAATTATGTTTAACATAAATGTGTCGGTCGGGTACAAAGCTTTAGGAATGACGAAGACTAGATGATTTTACAAATTCATACAAATTATGGCCAATATCTTTATAAATATCGTTGGATATTCATGTACCTATATATAATACAATTCGATGTATTTACAGTTCATAAACTTTGTAACAATTCCTTAATAGAACTTATAACGATAAAACATTGACTGAAGCTATGTTAGGGCTAGCACATTGAGCAATTATTTTTTCTTGCCACGCAAGACAACGTTGTCACTAGTTATTATTGAAGATAATGTTTTTGTTTTTAATTTTACAGTTTTATATGGCGCGTGTGCGATAATCTTTCCGTCAATTGATACCAAATATTTGATAGATCGACTGGAGATGAGTGAATGAATGAATGAAGACAATATATCCCTTCTATACAGATGATAATGAATCATGCGATAATGAATATATCATATCGATGAACGGTAATGAAACAAAACATACACACTATTCACTAGCTTTAAGTAAAACAAAAAACCTTTTCGTAAATAACGAATGTGGAAGTGAGAAAATATAGTTCATTTTCAGAATCGTCCCTACCGGAAAGTAGGACAACATCATCAATATGAATCTGTGTCTGTTCTCAACGATTCATGAAGATTTAATAGTGAAACTCTCTGATTATCTTTGACTAGACGCGTTACGGAGACTCGCTGCGGCTGCGGCGGCGGCGGCGCGGAATATTTCATACACTTCACCTCGTCGTCGACGAGAAGTTAATTCTATTTCCGCCGCTAGGTGGATTCCGTCGGCGTTTTCTTTGGCATGTAAGAATACGATAAAACGTCCGTCTGAAATTGACATTACACAACGCGTAGCACACCGGGTTCACTGTACTATTGATGTAACATAACCAATAACCTGCGTGAAAAAAAGAAAAAAATAATAACATTAGCTTCGAAATATTTTGCTCGTAAGGAATACAAAATAGATAATTCCGCAATTTTGAGTTAAAACTTTCAAGGTCGCAATCACAGTCACTGTATAATGTATTGATCATGTAATATGGAAGGAAAAATGTTTCCTTAGCGACTATCTTATTCCTCGCTCCAATATATCATTTTAATCATCTTCAGGAATACTGGATTTCATACTATTTCATACTATTTCATATTTCACCACGGAGTATTTCATCAAAGGTTATCAACTACCGTAGTTTTTGAAAATATTCTAACATTACGAACTTTATGTCATTGTTTTCTTCGAAATTATGAGCATATTAATCGAGAAATTATATTTATCAATTGATAGGTTGTCGTGGATTTTATTTGATAATTCTCACGTAGTATTGAGACGGACGACGCGACTCTGGTATGAAACAGGGCATGTTTAGGTTTGCAGGGTTAAACGAATTGCCGCTTGGTTAAATCTCATTCTCATGCAATCCATACCCGATAACCGATATTATTAATCATAATGACTGTGACGATCGAATCCCGCTGAACCAAGTGTCTTTGACATCCTACTGGCTTATGAATTGAAATGCATCATTCAGCTGCCATGAAATTCCATCTAAATGAAATTCCTTGACTACCGACAAAGAAGGGGCGTCGAGGAGAGTCGTGTAAACCGCGCCGTGCGTGATCGATGTATCACCACCGACCACGCTGCGCGTGTCAGTAAAAACACTGGACCCAGTTCAAAATGATGTCATTTTTAAATCTATGTATAACCTCCCAATTCCTTAGATGTACGTTGGAGTCAAAAGGCTCGTTTTCAATATGAGGTAGGTCTCTTATAGTGAACGAAAACGAATGTAGCCCAACTAACAACTTTTGTCACGAATGCGCAACTGGGCAACATCCTTAGTTGCACAACATGTAATTATTCAAATTAACGACCATCAATTTCATCCTCGCTATTTTCGTATAATATTTTGTCTGCAGTGAACAATGCGCGTGGTTGTGAATGAGGTTCGTTTTATCGAGTTTGTTCGTTCGCGTATGGGAGTAAACCTTGGGAGTAATCACTCAGACTTATTACTGTTCACAATACTGGAAGGATTAACCGGACTCTAAGGATTACCGCGCTCAAACGCAATCAATGCAAATCAAACGCTTTTTTTTGACCGAAACGTTCGGCGAAGGTGAAAATACAGTGTATTGAATCCCGAGGTCAGAAATGTCTCTTGACTGTCTGTGTCTGCGATGATCAGATATGGAAAAATGGAATATTAGTTCACGCGTCATTGAATGTAATTATTGTTAATGCCTCGTTGAACATTCGACTGATTGAAAGATAACCGAACATATTCCCCGTGTATCCATCAGTTTCATCCAGACAATAATTTTCAGTATATATGTATAATAATGGCTATTATTAGATATGAATATCTTGGTCAGGTGTAGAGAGAGATAGAGAGAGATAGAGAGCTTCAAGGCTGATTTCAGTGATGTATAAATCCAAAAGCGGTCGATTATTAGATTGTCTTCAGAACGAAGATGAGTTAATGCTTAAAAGAAGGCCTCGTACAAATGGCCACAGAATATTCCACTCAGTTGTGCTTGAACGTGACATTTTTCAAATTTGTCAAAATTATCTGAATGTTATAGAAATACGGCGATATGAATTTATTATAATCATTATGACGGACGTAAAAATGAATCTCTCTCAGAACAGAAGGTTTGAACGTCTTGCTGATTTTCCCGGTGATTCCTTAACACGTTTTCTGTAAACGCCTTCGAGTTGTTTAGTCAGAACAGCTGTTTTCTCAAGTTTGTAATGTATAGCAAGGTTATACAGTCGGTTAACTATAGACTTACTTAAACAACGTATGTAAGCTTCATTACCCAATTTGCTACATGGTCATTTAAAAAGTCATATGGTTTAGAATTCCGACAAAACGTCAGGATATTTTGTATCAGTTGTGTATCTCACTAGACACATCAATTTGAAAGGTTTATATTTTGTATATAATTCGCACCCTTTGCTGCTAGTTTGAATGAAGTGAGAAGTTCAGAACATGTTGATATTAAAAGCCACAATTAGAATTCTTCCTTAAAGGAGTTGTATACATAAATCCGTTGATGAATTCTACAGTTAATTAAAGCTTAATTCGCCTCGTCGCGAATCATTTATTTTTTGATTGATTACTATTCTTAACTTGTGAACATAAATCGATAGAAACGTATCGATTCTCTCCGGTAACACCTGATGCCATGAGGTCAGTCGTGTTTAAGATAACAAGAAATCAGTTAGCTCTGCCACAGGTGCTACTACTGTAATTAGTAGGAACGCTCATAAATTAAGCACGTACTCATTGATATTGTCTGCGATTTACCGAACTACCTGAAATACTTCGTAGAAAATTGTAGGTCATTTAACGTTCGAGAAGTTGAATACGTAATAAGAATGCTAGGTGGGAAGGAGGGGGAGGGGCTGTAAGTGATTCAGTTGATGTTCGTTCAGTCAAGGACGTATGAAATCTAGTTTAGAGCCGCGATCACACGAGCGTTTTTAACCCGGGGTCAAGTTTGACACGGGCCACTTGGCCTGACCAAAAACTTCGGATTGTAGGCCCGTGCCAGATTATTGCGTCTGCAACTGATTCTGGAAGTGTCTCATTAGTCACGGGCGCTCTATTATTGAGTGCGCGCCAAATTTGACTCGGGGTCTAGTCCGGACCAGTTTGACCCCGGCCAAATCGTCCCCGTGTGATCGCGGCTACGTCCACGGTTTATAGTTAACCATGCTGCACGTAGCGTAATGACGTCATAAGGGCTACGTTTTAATGTGGTAGTGTATATCAATAATTGATCATAGCGATAATGTATGAGATCGAATACACTTCGAACTTCATTTAGAATTTTTGCCATTTGTGAGATTTAATCGTAATTGGTTTTTTTTTCGTGTAATGTGATCTTTGTGCACTCAGTGCGGGCGCCTCCGGGAGAATGTTTGGACACGAGATTTCTGAATATGTGTGAGTGACATATGAAAGAGTACAACGGAAAACCGACCGCGCCGACACAATGCGAGAAAACAAACAGTCCCCACCCGAGCACACACGCAACTCTCTTTTTTTTACCAACGAAAGCAATAAAACCTCTGTTGTAACCTAGACAAATATCTTCAGGGTTAGCTTTGTAACATCCATAATAATGTGAGATGCACAAATATTATTGAGCGGGCTAGGCACGATGTTGCGCTGAGGGGATGTTCACCTCATCGAGCTGTTAATCAGGCATACTTACCGATAGCATATAACGTATCGCCGATCGCCCCAGAACAAAACGCTCTTATCACAGTAAAAATATTGTAAGGTGTCCACGTAATGATGAACGCTAGAAGTATAGCACTAAGTGTTTTGGCTGCCTTTTTGTCCTGTTTTTGTTCTTTGCGTTTTCGGCGTTGTTTTTGTTGGGATTTCACTTTTTGAGCATATTTCGTGGCAATTTTGGCTTGCATTGCCGCTCTAATAGTGTCGGCGTTATGTGGGGCGCGTCTATTCGGGTCTCTGAAATTAGCAGATATGGAACCACTAGAACATGGCCGCGATATAAGGACGTCGCCAATTTTCTTCTGAATCGCGCTATCACAAGATTCACTTTCTTTAATCTCTTTGATAATATCGTCATCGTCGTCACTTTCGGTAAACATACGAATACTGGGGCGCTCCTCCGTGTCCGTCGACGCCTGCGATGGAAGTTTTATGAGAATTGTGTACATCGAACCTGCCCGACTGTCTTGGTCGGTGGACAAATCTCTAGATAGATCTCGAGAGAGATCTCTGGAAAAATCACGCGAAAGGTCACGCGATATATCGCGAGACATAATGCTGTGTCGACTAGATGTACCGGTGATTTCCGTAGATGGAGTAGTCGGTGTTTGAGTTTTATTCGGATCGACGGCAATTAATGGAATCATTAATCCACTCGCGCTGTCTCTTCGATATCCGTGTCTCCCGTTTTGATGTGACGCGCAGTTGTGATCCCGCCGCAAAGCTAGGGAAGCACGAGCGAATGCGGTAGCGGTCGGTTCACTAGGAGCCGCTACTGGTGACCCGGGCGGATCGCTAGATGTCGAATCCTCCATCACGTCCGTGTCTCTATCGATCATCTGTTTACAACAGTTCATTTTTTGCCAACACGTTCGGTTTTGATTTGTTCCGTCGGCCTCGTGATTCAGATCGTCGCAGTCCATTTCGATGTCCGGTGACGAGTCGCTGCGCCGCTGACTGAGATTCGAAACGCCCTCGTCGTCGCTGGAATTCGTCGATTTTTTACTGCATCGGTTTTTGATCGCTTGTAAATTCGCAAAATCCTTTTGTCGTTTTTGAGTTTCGGCGTAAATCCGCACGTAGAGTATTGTCATGATGGTGACCGGTAAATAAAAAGCGGCAACGGCCGTTACTACTGTAACGGTCTGATTCGATTCGATAAATTGAATGTAACATTCTTGATGCGGCACCGTGCGCCTTCCTTCGATATACGGCCATCCAAAAATCCACGGTGTCCACAAAAGAACCGATATAATCCAAGCTAAAGCGATCATTATAGCCGCTCTTTTAGGAGTTCTTTTGGCTCGATATGTGAGTGGTCTGGTCACCGATAAATATCGATCGAAACTGATGATAAGAAGATTGGCTACGGACGCGTTACTCATAGTATAATCCAACGATAACCACGTATCACAGACAATAGGACCCAGCGGCCATCTTCCCATCATTAATGTCACCGTGTATAACGGCATACTGAACACTCCGATTGTAAGATCCGCTACTGCCAGACTTAACAAAAAATAATTACTGACAGTTTGTAGTTGTTTTTCGATTTTGAAAGATATGAGTACGAGTAAGTTTCCACCGGATGTTATGAGCGCTAAAGTTCCGGCGACGAGGGCCACGAACACTATCTCCAGCACACTCTTCCCGGGAGGTTCGACTCCGGACAATGTTGCGTTAGAGTCGTTGAAGGAAGAAAACGGATTTATTGTCGTATTGAATTCCGATAGCGATTGAGCCGATGTTGGATAGGCGAGAAAGTTGGAGGTGTTTACTATTGTGGTCTGGTCCACTGTGTACGCGCCTGTGTCCATGGTTGTTCACGCTCGAGTTTCCAATGTAATTCGATACATTGAATTCGATGATATCATTGAATTGTTCTGTATTCATGAGGAATCCAATCTAACCAGACCTCTGGTGGACTTATATCGATAAAAGTCCATGGTCGGTGAATTTTTTCGCCGTCGATGTCAATAAAAGTTGCGTTCGGTTATAAATCCAAGAATAAAACGCCATATCCATCCCGAGCCGAACCTACAAAATACAACAAAATACATATTGTATTCAAATGAGTAATTTTGAATTCAGTGAAGCAGTATTGTACGTGATTCTTAACATTTCAAAGATTGATTCACTGAGAATTAAGCGACTGTTTGCGCGACTAGCTCGCATCACCGATAGGTACTGGTCACATCTGTTGTATCCATTATGAAGGATTGAATTAAAGTGCTTATTAGTTGACGTCACATGCCCCCTCCGTATCGCCGCAGTCGAACGAAGTCCCCGACGAGACGGAGCATTCCACATATGTTCTTTTTCTCATGCGGCAGGTAAAAGTTGTTCGACGCAAACAGAAAGAAAGATTGAATATTGGAACAACATTTTCGCTGATGAAAAAATAGAAGACATCACAGAGACCAGTTTCATTCGAGTTATGAGATCGATTGAAGCCATTCTTACTTAATTTAGATTCAGTTCTACGATACGGTATATTCCAACTCAGGACTATGAGCTTGATTTTTTTTTTGATTGGTCGACACTAAAAATGTTGTGCATCTTCCTTAAAGGTTGACAGTATTCAGGAACAGAAAATTATCTTTTTTTCAAATCATGTTACAACTTTTTGCTAATCGCAAAAACATCCACAAATCTAACGACAAACTTTATAGAGGTATCTTACATCCAGATGAAATTATATAATTCCTATTTCTGTGCTACGAGATGGAAAAACACATCTCTCCCACTCAAATATTTCAGGTTTAAAAAGTCCAATATGACATTTCAACTGATGAAATACTATCCCCGTTTATCCATACGAAAAGAGATCATCCTGTCGATTGTAAGTTGAAACTGTATTCGCAAATCAGCACAAAATATCTTGCAATACAATCGGTATCATACATAGAATATGATTTTTACTTTCATCGACAGATAACTGAGGTATTTGATATGTTGCGACTGTCGTCATATCGTGACTGACGTTTCTCATTCCTCTCAGCTCGAGACGTAACGTGATACAGCGTCTAGCGCGTGTTTATTTTTAAGTATTCATAACTTGATCGGTTTGTAACCGGACCACCGCTATGAAGAAACGACGAGCAAATACTGAAATGTTGACCATTATTAATTCATCGCCTTTTTTCTACTCCCGGTACCTGGTTGTAATCCCAGGAAACCTGGATTCACCCGCCGTTGTTTGTGCGCATAAACAAAGTTCAATTTACGAAAAGCTTTAAGCCGTTGCGCGCGCGTTAAAGTCCCGAACGATACGCGAAATCTTGTCGAACCAAACTGCTGAATTTGGGACGGTCCATTTTTACTCGGGCAAATCAAATCAACAACGATAAAACCAGCAATCTGTCTGCAGAAATTTGTAAACAATTCGGCCGATATAGCCAGGGTAATGCAAACAATCTTTAGACTGCTGCGCATCTGAATCGCTTTTAATAAACGTGTTTATTGCCCGAAATTGACTGTTATTTGACGTTCGATAGACCGATTAGTCTCGCAGTTGTTACATAGCCAAGATTTTTACCCCGGTAAGAAAACGAATTAATAGCAACATAACAAGGCCATGAGGCTTCTAACTACTGGTGTAGTTACCTGGAGGCCCGGTTTTATAGACCGGGTATTAAGGTTATCCCTGGGGAAAAATTCCAAACCAAGCCGGACTAAATATCAGGGTAACAGGGGACCAGTGAAATGACTTTTACATGTTATTCCAAGGCTTTGTTTAGTGTTGCATTACACGGTTTGTGTTTCTTCTAAATTTGGAAATGAAAAAAGAGATAAAACAGAATTCTAGATTAAAAACTATTGATGAAAAAACTATGATTCTACTAATATTCATCGTTAACGTTACAAGGTTATTCAGTAATGTAAAAACATTTTCCATTAATCGAGGCGACACAAATCTAATAAATGAACTTATTTCTAAATTCGTCTCAGTAACATATATACTATCGAAGGTTAGTGATATAGTATTAAACCAGAATCTTATTAGAAGAACGAATCGTTTTTCAGGGAATCACTGTTATGAGGAATGCCCAGTTTTTGTTTATAGGAAACTAAGAATGCTGTAACTTACTGTTATTTTAAGTTATGTACACAAAACTGAACCTACAGTTGTCGGTACAGAAAACTGAAGGTGATATCACATGCCGAAACAGCTATTTCCAAAAATCGTCCGTTTTGATCTATATTGTATCCGATGATGTTATGAATTCGGGCAAAATTTTATCAGCATTTTACGAGTAAACTATGAATAACCACAGCCTTAAATAGAGATTAAAGCTTATTATATCTTCGAAGACGTGATCTTCGTCCTTTTATATATTCTCGTAAATCCACAAATCCTGACTAATCCAAAGCTACAATATACACGACATATAATGCTAATGCTCGAAGACAATATTAGGATATATTCGAAACTTCGAACTAGCTCAGTGAAACATTTTGGACTTTTTTTTAAAGTGTGGGATTTTATACAATCTTTCAACACGACCATTTGATTATTTTCTAAGTCAAAATTCCGGGTTTATTAAGTCTAAATTTCGAGTAAGTCTAAATTAGGAGTTTATCGAGTCGAGATTTTGACTACAGAAAATGATCGTATGGCTGCAATGCTCTTCCGTAGAAAGTTCCATCAATGGATAACATGAAAGACGTGGTTTTTGATTGTGAGTAAAGCTCAGTTCGTGATGCGGTCAGTCGGGACAGTCGGTTAGTCAGTCTGCTCAACAACCGTGCATAAATAGATAGATCATTTATTGGTCTGTGATACGCGCGCCGTTTTATCATTTAATGAAGATGGTTTACAATCCAGGGTAAGCCTGCATGATTTAACCGCTATTCTGTTACTACTGATTCCTACGATTGTCCGACACAAACCGAACGACATTCGATATACGACACTTATCTATACGACTCTAACGATACAGTGATTTTGTATATTGGTTAGTGCGCTAGTCCACGCTGAAAACTTCCTGACCAAATTGTCATCATCGAGAGCTCTGAACGATTCAACCGCGACTCATTTGTCATCACAAAGCGCATATTCTGCAGATATGAACCTAACATAATGGTTCCAGAGCAGTCGGTGTAGAGGCGATGCGCGTGACGTAACAGCGCGTCATATTGACCGTCAATGTCCATCAGATACAAACTGCTAACACGAGTTAACGACGGCCATTTGACGTCCACTATGACGCGTGTGAAGTCAGCGCGTAACTTCTATCAAGCGAAACATTACGAGTTAGATTTAGTTTTTAGATCATAATTAGTCGGATTTACGAAAAAGTTATCCGAAGAATATTTAGCTTATGAACGGTTACAACAACTAAAAATACTTTAAAACAAAGTTCTTTCTGAGAAGTTGCATAATACGGATCAATCCCCGAGTAATTTCGGAACTCGACAAAGCAGCAACGATCAAGTATCACTAGATACTCATAGCGCGATCGCTAGGGGTTTTCTCGAGTGTACATTACGGACAATTAATGACCAATTTAATGGCAAGAGAGAGTGATGTTTCGGTACCGATAAGATGAACCTTGGAACAAGCTTTTACTTACGTGCTCAACGTTATCCGGAAATACACTGCAGACAATGAGAGGATGGATATAACCAGCTGTTAATCCTCTAGATCGAGTAGCTCAACTTCCCGACTGAACATTCACTGAACAAGGCTCGGTTTTAACCTATTCAGTTTTTAGGGCACGAAATAATCCCCGAACCGCTCTCGGTAGAGTCAAAGCATTGATTTTCTTCGGGTAATGGACCGAAGAAGTTGAGCTCATTAAAAAAGTAAATGTAAATTGTGAAATAACATTTAGGGATTACATCGAAGAGTGAAATTCTAAGCTAATGTAACGGAAAACCTTTCTGCGGTATTTTCTTCTTAAATCTGAGGTTTTTATCATCGAGTTTATTCACTGCATTGAAAATAAGACTCGAGAGCAGAGATTTAAACCAGAAATAAACCGAAAATACCATTACATAGAAGCATTACATAATGAACTTTTCTGTTTGTAAATGTAAAATTTGCAGCAGGGGAGTTGCAGGACTTTTTAAAATTGAGGGAAGAAAATATAGGATCTGAAAAAATCTGTTATGCACTATGTTACACCTTTAAACACAAAAACAAAAGAGTTAATATGTGTTATCAACTCAGACTCTTAACTCTTCCAGATTGTGGATTTGAATTAAATGTGTTCTAAAAACTTGGCCAAAAAGCTTTTGGCCCGGGTCAACGGTATAACATACTATGGCTACACCCATGATGTCATTCGTGGAATGCGGTTTATACATTCGATATAGTGAGATATTCGTTCAGGTGAATATCAAGCACGCAATGATTTATCAGCGAGTATCGATTATCTCAAAAACAATCAGCGTATAAACACATTTTAGCGTTTAATACGAGTAAGTGAGCTAACACGTAATGGTATGTATACCCAGACACTTGTCCTGACATTTATTAGTGACCTGCTCCACAACATTAACTTCTTTATACGATCACAAGAGGCAACTTTACACACTTTAGTTGTCAGATCGGGTATTGTATATCATCTTTTATGTAGATGTTAACTATTTGACGCTAACGTTTCGAAAGCCGCGCTGCTCATCAGATGATTGGCACAGCGCGCCCGATACTGTAAACATACGCGTAAAAATCTCGCCGGAAACATCATTACGACGTATTATCCACATGGCGTCATAATGGCCGGCAACTGAGACCTTCTTTACTTCAGATTGACGGCCAATCTGACTCCTCGTCATATCGTATTATAGCCCCGACAATACGAGCGTTTTTTACTCTAGCCAAATTTGGTTTCGGTTAGGCCTGGGTTCACCATTTACTGGTGCCAAATGGGCCCGTTTGACACGGGCCAAAATTGGCCCGACCAAAAACGTCGGACCAGGCAATATCACAGTTATCAATAAATGAAGACTAACGTAGAAGATATCTTTCGTACAACCACCGTTTGTTTAATGCGATTTAGAAATCAATAGTTTTATAGAATTGCTCTTCCTATCATCACCTATCCCTTAGTTTCCACTCCTTCGTCTTAACCTTCTAAAAATCTCAAACATTGATTCATGGCTTCGGGCCAAACTACGTCGCCTTAAACCACCTCAAAAATCGATAGAAATGTTACAGAGATTCCATAGAATGATGACCTGTAACCACACACACGAAATGTTACCCGATTCACCTTACACAACCGATTCCCCAGTCACATCAACAGTTACACGAATAAGTCATTTGCGTTGCAATTGCAATTGCATGTTTCATCGACTAATTCAAATATGACAAACCGCACGGGTTGCTCCGACAATGCGGCATTCTTGTCATGAGAGATCGAGCTTTTAATTTTCGTTATTTTTGTTCCAGTACATCACAAATACATTAAAATCTAACGTTTTCTTTTCTATTTTCTTACAGTCGGCACAAGATGAAACGGGAATTATACGTCTATTGCGAAAAGAAATGGAAAAGGATCTCACAAAGAGCGTCGAGTGACCTGATGTCCAAACGGCGAAAATGGCAAAATGTATATCAGATGATAAGATTAAACCCATTTTACAAATTCAAAAGATTTAAAACGAAATTTATCAATCAAGAATTAGAATTAGAATTAGAATGGAAAGAAGAAGAAGAATTAGACCCGACGTTTCAGAGCCTCGAGTTCGAAACGTCATGTCGTCCAATTTTAATTTTTGATGAATGAATTTCGTTTTCAACCTTTTAGATTCGTATTTTGTGGGTTTTGATGTATTCCCAATGTCTGAATTTACAGTCAATTCTACAAATAAAACATTTACAATACAGATACACGGGGCTATACAACTACGCCCCCTATCGTACGCCCCCAGTGTCCTATTTGTACTGCGTTGTATAATATGACGACCCGCAGTTATGGTAATGTTCAGAATGGGCTACTCGCAATACGACTGGAAACAGCATATATACTTCACGCAATCATCAGAAATTCTTGCCCGTAAGCGATACAAATTTCTCAAGTTGTTGAATGGATGTTGGCGACCGAAGAGGGTTCTCGACAAACACGGATCGTAATCAACGCAGTATGCGAGAAATCCTCGGGCAAATCAGTTCGGAATAAATTCGAAACAGAATGCACCAATCGACGCAAGAATTTAAAGAAATCAAAAGACAACCGCTGGAAGACAACTACGTGTGAAATAGCTCATCTTTCAGCTGGTGTTAGGAAAATAATCTAGCGTCATCGAGGGTCATCTTATGTCTGCCATTCTGCGCGTAGAGTTTTTTCCTGTCTCAAGAAAAGATTCTTGTCGAGACGTAGAATGAATGATTAGATGAATATGGAGTGTGTGAGCGTCTGGACGCATTTCCACACTTGAATATAGAATTCCTGATTAGTAAATCTCAGTACAAAGTTCCGTAATATGAAAAAGTGAAGTTATTCATAACTCGGGATAAAACTGAATAAAAACTCATCGAATATCGATCTGAATTGAACAACTCGCGTTTTGCATTAGCCTCGTATTAATAACAGATCCATCAGAGACGCGGAATGGAATATCATAATACTCAACGGAGTCCAACTGGAAACTAAAACGCCCCAAGCAGAACGATATACACAGAAAATAAAAAACCTTCAATACTCGGAGAAATCTGCAAAACAACGTTTTCCGTATTGAATCATTATTAGTCACAAAAGTGTGGAACGGAAGAACAGATGTTATACTCTTTATTACTATTTCCGTTTCGATCAATCGTTATTGTCGCCAATCTTTCATTATAAAAGTCTGTAGTATTTTTATGATTGTCGCATGGAATTAATGAAATCCATGTCGATACAGAGGCAGGCAGGCAGGCAGGCAGGCAGGCAGGCAGGCAGGCAGGCAGGCAGGCAGGCAGGCAGGCAGGCAGGCAGGCAGGCAGGCAGGCAGGCAGGCAGGCAGGCAGGCAGGCAGGCAGGCAGGCAGGCAGGCAGGCAGGCAGGCAGGCAGGCAGGCAGGCAGGCAGGCAGGCAGGCAGGCAGGCAGGCAGGCAGGCAGGCAGGCAGGCAGGCAGGCAGGCAGGCAGGCAGGCAGGCAGGCAGGCAGGCAGGCAGGCAGGCAGGCAGGCAGGCAGGCAGGCAGGCAGGCAGGCAGGCAGGCAGGCAGGCCAGAGAGACTGAAATGATAGGTTTCTAGTAATCTGTCAGTTAAAGAAATCACGAACGTTGGAACGTGGTCATGGGGCTCTGCCATGTTGCACCAGGGAAGCGCGAGAGAAGCATCCCTTTTCACCCCGCAAGCGCCACCCATCCTCGATGTAATACGTCATAAGAAAAAAATGACGGTCTGTCGAGTTAACCTGAGGGCATCCTGGTCGTTCGTAGGTGATCTGAATCGTCAACGTTATATTCTCGATAGAAATGCTGATAAATAGTCAGAGACAGAAAATCGCAATTCCACGATTACAAGTCTTTCCTACTGATATTGTTATTTCACAAATTCATTCCGATTCTTGTTACTGATGGAGAAGAACAGAATGGAAGCAGTATCTTCACAACACTATAGAGAATATAGAGACTCAGTTGGGTTGATTATAACTCAGAATAACCACTAATGACTTTAGAGCCCGGATATTGTACCTAAACATGTCTTCGCGATCGAAAGGCGACGTCATTATACAATTTCACGAGTTCATTACAGTTTAGGACCAAAAGCGAATAATGACTGTCTATACAAGTACTAGTGATAAATCATGGCGCAATGATGTTTAAAGCAATATAATTAACCATTTCGCTCATTGTTATAAAGTTACGAATGTCCAATTTGCGACAATTAACTTTTTATTACTTCTCATTTTGTGACCTGAAGTTCACACAGTACGATGCACTTGTCAATTCGCTCCAACATCATCCCTTCAGCACTTTTGAAAGAAATGTTTGAAATATTCGGTAGAAATGTCTATGAACTACTCAATTCGTGGTCTAACATTAACAATTCCGGCATTGGAAACTATCAAATAACCAAAGTTCAGATGACATCTTCTTCAGATAGTTATTTTTTGAAGTTTGTATCGATCTTATACCATAGATTTCATTCAACCGTTATTGGTAAAAGAATTAGAGTATTTGAAAATGGTATAATGCCGGAGGAACAGAGGCCGTTCTTTGAAGTTGAACAAAATACCAATGGAACTCGGCCCCTTTGACCTACAATTTTTCTTAGGAATAAAGTAATTTTTAATTTATATATAATACTATGTTCTTCGCAGTGATTCACGGACGCGTTTGTGAAAACGGAAACCGACTGAGTTAAACGGGGTGTAATAATCTGAAAAGAAAATCTTTTAACGTCGATGCAACTTTTTATCCATTCGTCAATAAATTGACATTTCAATAACACGCGGGTAAAATCGATTGGTTTAATGCGCCGAAGGCCTGCCAATAAACGCAGTCTTAGAGGTTCGTTTTAACTGATTTAATTTTCTTCGAGATTGTCATGACGTCATTTGCAAACATGGAATGTTAAACGATAAATAAAAAAGTAAAGTCTAAGCAGACGCATTTAGAAGGAAAGTCATTGGTTAATTTAGCATCGTATCAATGCGATATACTAGAAAAACTCTCGCGTTTTTATGTTGTTATTGAATCGATGATAAAATACGGATATACGGAGTAGAAATTTATATTCATAAAGACGTGTGAATTATTGGACCTTTTACATCGAAATCTCACAAGAAAATAGTAACAAGGTAATAGCACTGGGTCGGTCTGTCAATCAGAAGCATCTGCATTCATCACACTCAAGCACTATGCATATTAGTAAATAAACAGACGAATGCAGCTTGAAATATACAAAAAAAATCTTCACATTTTACGAAGATTTCATCATTGTACGGTATATATGATGTGGGCGCTATTGAATGGTTGTAAATGTAAGTCCGTTTGAAAACAGGTTCGCTAGGTAACGAACGATTTGATGATAAGATAAGTCCATAAAACAGTAAGATATTCCCGTGTTCATTGGGTCGATAAATGAAATCAGAATACTAGCCCGGTTTACCTGAGATGAATTCCTCCTCATCTTACCGATCCTATCGGAGCAATGCACATTTAACGATCATGTCTCGCTTCGTTTACATCATGGGTTTCTGATTAATCATCAAGGCAAAAAAGATTTCATCATCAACGCATAAGGACACGACAATGCCAGCCAGCTTGATGGATGAAAGGAAAATTCCCTTTCATAGTCTATATTCTTTCGTAAAATATATTAGACGTAATATAAGATATCATGCTATATATAGTGCACGAGTTTGAACGCATAGCTTTATATACCTTTAACTAAACGATTTTTATCTCCTCTCTCTCTCTCTCTCTTTTGACATCAATAATACTTTGGAAAATCACTCTTATGAAATAAATAAATTGAGTCATTGTAAGAAAGAGGAAAATGTGGAAGTATTTCTTAAAAGAATCACATCCAAAACCAGCATAGTTGCGACTGGCATATTTCATCCTTTTTATGAAGTATATTTCATCATATTGAAAATTAAATGTCAAATAGAACATTAGATTAATTCTAGAACCGATTTTTAGTGAAATGGGTTATGATTTGTTCATATCCACTGTAGGACGGTTGTTGTCACGTTACGTCACCGGTGACGCGAGCGATGAAGATCAATGAATAATACTAAACTTAGTTAAGATTTTCTGCCAACTCGATCGACTTAACTCGTGTGAACTCGTACAAGGCCGGTTACGAATGCGTTTCACGAGTCACGTTTCTATTTCGCGTCGTGTCCTTCAAATCGCGCGGTATGAAATGCGCGCTATAAACGTGTTGTCATATCGAATAGTGACTAAAATTAATTACCAAGAATCATATAAGCGTGTATCAATACTGATCATCGTCACTGGTAAATTAATGACTTTTACGAGGGGTAATGATCGATGTTGTGTCCTAGCTGTAACTTCTACAATAATTTCCGCTTGTGTATATCATCCGCACCCCTGTAGTGCCAGCGCCATTTACGTACATCAATGGGAAACTACTACTGCGGCAATCGAGGATTCCATACTTTATGGCAAGCGAGGATCCACCAGGTTCTCGGTGTTGCACTGTTCGAGTCATTCTACGTTATGAGTAAAATCGAATGAAATTTAATTTTCTCTTAAATAAAAACAATTATTTATTTTAAAAAAATCAATTCAATCTCTAATCTTTTGATCGATAATTCATAGATTCGAGAATTTAAAAACTCAGTTCGAGGTTGATATGCACTATGACTGAGTGTTCGTCACGCCACCTGGCGGGTTGCAGTGCGCCATAGTTCGAGTAGGTTTACGTATATGTGATGTCGATTTTGAAAATAAATAGATAAATCGACACGCGATAGAATTTATTCTTACAGCTATAACCTATTCGCAATACTAAACGTGTATGTTATTCCGCCAGCTAATAGACCGATATGGCATTAGATGATATTACCTAAATCCATCAAACACTATGCGTCATCCATCGCAAATTATTAAATTAAATTACTGCCAAACGAGGAAACGCCCTTTTAACAGATAGCTATCCATCATATTTCACTTATATATAGCACATTTCTTATAAATATAGTAGTTTCGATGTATTAAGTGCGCGTGTTTTCTTTAGAATGTCTCGCGGCGTGGACCCTGGCTGCGTTAAACGTGCTTTCTAGAAGTAACACTCCGTAAATGTTAACAGCTACTGTCTTACGTGATGTTGATGAGAATAACGAAGAAATCAATCTCAATCTTGCAACAGACTCAAAGCCATCGATTCTGAGAAATATATATATTGAATATGATCTATGGAAGGGTGTTACCCGCCCCGATGTTTCTATACGAACACGGACCCAGTTATCAATACGAGTCTCACGTCTCTCACCAACTACCCGTGAAACTCTCCACGTCTTCGAATGCAGACGAGTTCAATATAACCCCCTTTTTACGTGAATAAACTGCTTGACACGAAAATCCAGAAGAAATCCATTTTTCAATCCACTTTCAACCGGCGTAATCTCAGAAACTCGATAATGAGCGACAATTCCCGCGTAGAACAAACATCCAACGATTTTCATTTTTCAAAAGAAATTTTCGTTGGTCGATTTTTTTTCTAATACGTGAAAGAAAAGCTGCGCTTTTCGCTTGCAACCTAGAGCAATTCAAACACGCATTCTTAATTAACTATACATATTCTCTATTGGTTTGTTATTATTCTAATATTGAGCCGCTTCCGTATTGAAAATTACGTTTTTGAATGAAAAATAAACCGGTGTTTAATATCCGCTTGTAGCCGAGATACGTATTCACAGAAGGGTTGGGTGAGTTTCAGCTGCAGTAGCGCCGGACTCAGTGTTAGAACCTAATTGAATTAAACCTCGCATACTCGCTTAAAGTCAATATATCGGTATTGCCAGATACTTTAATCGCGGTATCGTCTTCTAGAATTAACGATAAGCTCGAGTCGTGGATGAAACTGATTGCGGGTGAATAGCGTTGACATAAACGTCCATAAAACATCATAAGCCGGGTAAACATTAGATGACAATTAGTAAAACCAGACGCGTCGAGATGCGATTAAGTCTTCAGCTTAACGACTGCGAGTGATCAGCTGAATACAGCCCAAAACAAGCCGTTAGATTGCTGCTTAAATCTTCCCACATCATATCCGATCAGCCACGAGCCTGAAACATTTACATGTACATGGCTGAACTGATGTTACAAGTTTTTTCGATTTTTATGCGAAAACCTTGCACAAATTTGTGCAATTTCATGTACTTGATCATTTCCGTGATCTGTACTTGTGTAGTTTGCATACGCCTTAAAACCTGTTTAGAAATGGCAAGCGAGGATCCAAGAGGATTCGGAGACGATTGTAAATTAGATTACATTATGAGTCAATAGAAACTCTCAAAATTGATTGATAATATGTTTACATATTATGTCGCATATCTAATGTCGAATGTATTGAAATCTCATTCATTACCGGTTGACTGATTGACGACCGCGATATTCGACAATAGGCTTACAGTAAATTCACTTATGCATTACGCTTCTTGTGGACGAATAGTTTCGGAAAGATGATAAATAATCAAGAATAGAGTTTGCCGCGGTCAATGATATGATAACAACGGATATAATTTATCACATCCACTCGGCAGAAATAATGGAATTAATTGAATTGGTATTAATTCCTAGGTCGTATATGTTTCTCGTTTCGACGAGTGTTCTGCCGTTAGAACGAGTCGATACTCAAGGGCTGGCAATATTGTGTCTACTGACTACTAATATGTTGTCATATTTTTTCGCTAACGGCCAGAATCTCCATACAACTACCGTTCTCTCTTCCTATCGCATATAGAAAATCATTGGCAACGCATCGGCTCGCTAGCGTGAAATCTCTCTGAAATTACTGCGCCGAGTTCGTGCACTATTTGTTCTAATCGGTCATATACGCTTCAGGCGACGAACCGTCCCGTCATCGCCGACACTGTTATTTGTATTATCAACCGTCGACATTTTTATTATAAACTATTGCCCGAAAAAAGCGGAACAGACGTCGCTAATATTGCGATCTCTTATATATGAGTTATCGAACGAATAACACAGCGAAACATACTGAGAAATCTAATAAAGACAATAAACACATAAATATTGCCAAACTGGCTGAAACTGTATTATATACAAGTCCATCTGAAGTTATTATCATGCGTGAATAATTCTAATTACGTCATCCCAAGACACATAGCCGGTCAGGGACGTATTTGTACTTGTACTTATGCCTCACGAGGCAATGTCAACTACGTGGTGATATTGTGTAAAGATCCGTCTATAGAAAGACGGTCAGTTACAAGAGAACATGTCTTAATTGTCCAGAAAACAGTGCATTCCGTGACTCACAGCAGGATCTACTCGGAACGCTCAAAACAAATATTCACTTTCTAACCGCGTATATTTCTAGTAATGCTTCGTCCGATTTAGCTGCCAGTTTATATCTGTTTAAAAGTATGTTAACGAAATAAAATGCCCACAGAGGGGGTAAAGACACGCGTAGAAATCGTTCGACTTCGTTAGGTGGTCGGTTTTGTATTCGAATATCGAACAAAAGAATGGCGAGAAAACTCGAGCGAATCTCGTCTTATATTGGGATGGTGATCGCGCTTGAGGCGGCATAACCGAGTCAGAGCACACAGGATTTCAATGTGGAAACTTCTAATCAATCAGTGTATGCTGGAATATATAGAGCTGAAGAGCCAGCTCAACTTCACGACATCGATGTCAAATTGCCAACAGCAATTACGCACTGATAGTTGAAGCAGGTCTGTCAGCAGGTTCGTGGCCGATTACATATCCGGTCGTGGATTCCAATTGCCGTTGTTGCATCATAACTCGAGTGAGCTAAATATCTCAGTAATGTTATATAGTATTAAACTATATGATAATTCGGCTGAAACTGAATGAACCTAGGATCAGACAAACACACCTGTAGATATATCATCAGTATTTCGTTCATGTACTATATGACAAGTGGATGGAACCGTAATCATTAATGTTTATTAAATATCTCACGGCCCACTTGCGGGTGTAGTATGACGAGCCCTTGAGAGTGAACAGTTAATAGTTTCAGTTATTGGATACTGCATGATTGTGCACAAGTAGTATTTCTGACCTCAATAATATTCTGAGCTGTGTAAATTTATTTTTTCCCCGAAATTTGTCTTTTTCTACAATTAATAACAAGTTTCGGAGTCGATTTTAATTAGAATACAGTTCGCGAAAGGATATTAAAAACATTCCAAAATATCCTGTACGCCAACACGTTCATCATAAGTGCAACATACTTATTTTTCCAAAAAAGTTTCTTTTTTTCACGATTTAGAAACTAATACAAACGCGACATAGACTATAACTGTAAGATCTAAGAATTGCAAAATGTTCTCTTGGTGTTAACAAAATTCAATAACCATTGTTTTAATATTCTTTAGTACTAAAAACACTAAGATTCATTGGTATTCGTTTACCAATTGCGAAAGGGATGAAAGGCGACCTACAAATATAACAGTTACTAAGATCATGAACGTATAAACTAGAAATTCATCTATCTAGTTTATACGTCCATGCTAAGATCTATGAATCCGCATATGATTTGCAAATCCTTTCCCAGATATTGATACGATACGTGTGCATACCGATAACAAGATACCGAGTATTCATTGTTTATAGGTTTTATACGCGTAGGTGACCGATTGACCCCCGCATCTCTCGTCACCGTTCACGGAAATGTTTTCGAAAATTATTGACGAGATTTTCATTCCAGATTTATTGATGATTATTGGAATGATAGACCCAGAGGAGATTTTCTTGTTGTATTCTGTATGTTATAACATTGACCGAGGCAGCGACGCCAACGAATTGTAATAAAACCAAGAATTATTAATCATGATGGAGGCGATGGTGAAGGTGGCATTCCTGGACCCTGACGACGTCACTAGTTAAGGAATTCCGGAGTAGATCTGATTATATACATCGTATTTGCTGTCAACGTATTTTATTATAGACAAACGTCAAAATCAAATCATCATTCACTACAATCGATCTGCAAACATGAGTTCTTTTAAAATGAAAATTAACGATGTTTTCCAGAAAGGAATTAGTTCGTGTTGTTGAAAGGTTGGGACGTTTCAGTGATTGTAATATGTTTTACAAAACGCGGGAAGGCGTATCTCTGACGATTTCAATTTAAGACGATATTCGAACCTGAGTCTCGCGTGTCAACCAATAATAGAACTTCAGAACTTCTCCACCAATATAACGATTAAGTTACTGGCTCTCACCGGCCCGGGTTTCGGACACAATCAGAAAGCATGCTAACCAGTAGACCAATAGAATTAACCCATCTAAGCCAATAGTTATACAACTTCATTTAGTATTCGCGTATCACCGCGCATTAAATTTCAACATATAAATATGTATTAATGAGATGTAATTTTAATCAAATTATCTAATGAATCAAGAGTAATGATGATGTGATGGATGCTGGGGAAGTTACAGACAACTCCTGTTGTAGAGGTCTAAATTGACTTGTGAACAAGCTACTGTCAAGCGCAACAAACATTGTCAAGTACAACTTTCCCGGCAACATTTACGTTATAAATTCATATGTTCTCTACGAAATATATATGTATGTGTATCATAAACTAAATGTATCTGGTTTACGTGGCAATTATTCGAGTAGTCCTGACTGTTAGAAATTTATACAACTGAATATGATATTAAACTTTGACAAACAAATCACTGCATGTCTCTATATAATGACGTATACTAGACTCATGTTCACACGAGGAGTGTATTAAGTGAATATCAATTAGAATATCCGACGACTTTTTTAAAATTACGTTGTACATCACCTAGATACCCTACACTTATGATGCTGTTGACGTAACGCCCAAAAGAGTCAAGGTCACTAGTCGGCTCATATGACTTGACGACAACTCGTGTCCTGTCAAGAGTCTACGTGGCAAGACCAGCAAAACAATTACAAAAACGATTTTCGATGTAGTTTGTCAGTTGTCGGTAAATAATATGTATTTCGTCGCTCATTCGACATGTTTTATTGTGCGATCAAGTACTACTTTAACGCCTACTCATACTGTACGTTTGTATGGACGTGAGTCGAGGCGAAGTGTGAAAATTACCGGACATCTCGACACTTCATTGAACTGTGTAAAAGAATGAGAATTCCATGGGAATAAAAACATTACAAGATTCCGTTATACTGTCCAGATTTGAGTACAAACGTACGTTATATATGACAAAAGTAACAATTCTTGTTGTAATCTTGGTATCTCTGAAGGTTATAGGATGTAGTCGAAATAAATTAAGCAAACCTTTCAGAATCTTTATCTTTTGTATTGTAAGATTTTATCGTATGTCATCGTTACCATGTATAGGGGCAGAGTGTTTCAGTTAGATTATGTAGGTGTAGGTCTTTATCGGTAAAGAAGAACTAGTTAGTGAAATGGCCATAAGTCTCGGCTGCTGGCACGTTTACAAATGCCACCTTTTAGAACATACCAAAAGATGTTTCGATCAAGCTCAGAAATGTAGTTCGATGGACTTTTTCTGTTGGTTGGTTGGTTAGCAGCGACCTACGAGAGATGATGTAGCATCGGCATAGTTTTGTGAGAAGTAAATTACCATCTAACCGAGAATCAATCAAACACTGAACAATAAGGCTGTCATTACCGCAAGAGCACTAGTTACCAAATAAATTACCGCAAGCTTTCAGCAGGCACTCGGTTGCAGCCAACCACGACATCATCTCCAACAACGAAGCGTCGTAGATAAAATTACTACGTCACTTTTCAATGAGATTTTTTGCCCCGGTGTCCGCCCGGCCCGGAAGTGATTTCGGTTTTATATCCGCCATAGAAATGAGTAAACCCTGCGCCACTTCCTCGTTGGAAACCGTTATCGAAGAGGTTTCAACGACACCAATAAATAAAGAGGAATACTTTGAAATCATCTTAAACGACAGAGAAAGCAGTCACGTGCTGATGGTGTATGAATAAGTGGTAATTCAATGAACGTTTGTATATTTTCGATATCGTGTTTGTAAAATATCATTGATAATTCGTTGATAATAAAATCCATGTGAAATATGGCCATTGGTTTCATAAAGAGACAACTAAAACTAGTTTGATTAAAAGCTTTGATGAACAAATGGGTTTTGAGATTAGATTTGAAAACATCAATTCATTGTCTGTGTTTTATTGGACGAGGTTAAGTATTCCACTAACTGGTGGATAGTACGAGGACTGACTGAGACTAGATTAACACGGGGATGATTTATCAAAATCAAAAAACCCCTTAAGTGATTATACGTTATATTGATGTGTTTTGCATCAGAAATTAACGGTGTTATCAATGTTGTTTGTTTGGTTTATCCAAGGTTAGACGTAGGTTAAATGGTATATATGAAATGCCCGGATCAACAGCCTCGATTCCGGAAAGTATCGGGCAACTACTTTTGTTTTGGTCAACGGAGGGAAATAGATTAATTTACAGAATCAATATAGCTACGAAAATCCGATGTCCACAAATCATGATTTATTATGTATTGGACAAGCATTTTTGTCATGTTTGGATACCCGCAGATATCGCGCCCCTGTGCGTCGCGGAATATTTGTTCCTTTCGTGGCCAATCTCTCGCGAGTGCGAGAAACTACGTACGATCCCCGATCCGTAAAAATCTATTTCTAACCGGCGACTCGTGAAACCGAGATGCATGATTTGAATATTTGCCGTACGACATTCTGACAATTTTAATTACAACATGAAGAGTCTACTTAAACTTCGATTTGTCAATGTTCCCGATCGAGCGAGATCGCGGTCCTATCTTGTCTATTTCAATTTATCGAATCGCCGTTTTGCCGCATCGAAAACTGACACTGGAACCCGATTCAAAGCACTAGAGATATCGCGATATATTCTTGATTATTCGGTTTGTTTCATCCCATCTTTATTTTTTTCTGTAGAAATTATTGATTTAATCAATTATCCCGACAGGACGCGCCGTTACGCTGATTATAAGAAATCTGCTGTGAAGCATTTGTATTCCACGAGAAATCCGTGTGTTACATGAATGAATGCTAACCGAATGAAACCCGGTTAATTTACACAGAATGCTTAAGCGCATCCAAATAACAAATATTCGCAGTTTATATGCAACGGCGCGCGATGAATCTAACAAGAAAATTACTACCGTGTTTTTGTTGAAGTCTTTCTGTGTATTTCGAAAAGTAAACGTAAGAATGGTCATTGAAAGTCTTCAATGGAGCGAACAGTGCAGGCACTTTAATCAAAATTCCATTAAAAACCCATCTATATTTTGGTGTAAATTAACTAGTTTGATGACAGGGAAAAAAGGTCAACCAATCTCATAATTAAATTCAAGTGAATGCTGTGCTACCAACCACCAATTGTAGAAATGCTTGGTTTATTACTTCTTATTTGTGCTTCCTTTTAGGAGAGAATAACAATGTTTAAATTCCTGTTCACAAAAAATTCATAAAGACTTAAGTCTAATAGTGTCAAGTGATCAAATGAATTTAACAAAAATTACATCTTAGTCATAACTAACATATATATCTATGGTTTTAGAAACAAACAAATCTGTGTATATAAGCGTTTCAACTATGCTTTACCCCGATACCATTTCTAGCAGAAAATGTATCATGTCGGTTACTTGTTTTACCCATTTATGTCATTGATATTGGCTTCACATCCAGAATATTTCGATAGAAATCGCTCAGACACAAAAGCGTTCGTCGATATCCCAAGATATTGAGATATTCGGAGCGAGCGAGAGACCGATTTTAAGAAGATTAAGAAGAAGTCCCAGAAAATCAAAGAAATAAATATTCTTAAGATTTACAGTAATGCAATGAACTTTCATAAATGTCAAATTGGAACCGGCATATAATGTCAGAAATGGTTAATGTACAGTGTATCTCAATTCTTACCTTTGATTGAATCTACATATTCCAGATATAGTTCATATTATCCGAATTTTTCGAGACACCGGTACGTCACATAATGAGCCACCGTCGTCACGTGATAGACAGACAGCGGTGAACTTTAAAGACACGTATGAAGTATATTTGTAAGACATATATCAATTAAATGCGTTTATATTGATTGTTTGACCATGTCAGTTGATTTAAGCACATTAAATGCGCTTTCAAAAGTTCAAGAGACGTTTAGACGTAAGATTATAAACAGAATAGACCTACTCGGGAAATAGTGTGATTAGGAAAGATAATCAGTTATCAATTTTCACTACAACATATGAATCCTTCTACGGCGCGATATTAGCTGAGTGAGAAATTCACAAGAAATTATGGTAAAATTCTGAGAAATATTCTACTTAATGTTTTGTTTGTTCGGTGAATATTTTTCGTTTGCTCATAAGTTGCGTAGACTGTAATATTGTGGTTATTTATGTACAACATCGCGCCACAAATAGCAATATTCAATCAGGCATTGATAGAATTCTTAGCAGCAAACTGTTATTAAAACTGGTTCAACGACACAACGGTCACTAACGTAATGTCACCACACAGATATCCCATTAGTAAAGGAATTCGACGGCGAATTCCAGAAATATCCGACTTTTAAGACCCACCAAGCGCGGCGTTAAGACGAAAATGTGCGTGCGTGCAATTGCAGTTTGCGTCGAGCACATAAAAACTTCTTTTTCAAATTAGTTTCAGTCAAACATCATAAGGATATTCGTGTCATTTCAATGCATGCAAAATAGGATTGCAGTGGTACACTAGGGAGTCGTATCCACTGTGTGGGAAACCACACTTATCGAAACTAATGCGTAAATTCCAATTCTACCTAATGCTAATGGACCTGGCCTTAATTACAATTGATATAATTCAAGTCTCGAAAATGATATATCGAACTTACATTCGCCGTGTAATAATTTATTATTTAATTTCAATATACGAGCGCGTTTTGTCGGTTTATGTGTCTAACGAAGATTAAACATGTCAAGTTATTACGACACGTTTTTTCGAGGAAATTCGACGCTAATGAAAAATAAAGAAAAAAACAAAATATAATTTAAATTCGGAATGATATTCGACTGGGAACCCGAACGATGAGGATCGTATCATATCAATCTTTGCTCGTATTCATTTTCACTATTTCTTTCCTCTGAGGGTTTAAGAATTCATTATTAAGTTCGGTGACCGCGGCTTTGAGCGTTTTTCTAACATTTCCTCGTCACACAACCGGACGAATGTGCAATAAAACACAGACATATATACCACACATGTCTGTTTATTGCGCCACTTGTATTGAGGGAGCGATCAAGCAATCGTTCGGAAAATATGAAATACGTGTATAAACCTTATATGAGTTGGAGGTAGATCGTTTTGGCAGGAGTTGTATCGGAATTTGATGGTGGAATGTCTGTCTTCGTAAAGCCGGAGAAAGAACGTTCAACTATTCCTAGTGTACTACATCCCTGCAGCTTCCAGTGTTTAATTAATTGGTCCAGTACATATAGTTCTGTGTTTGAAGAGCACGCATAACATGGTGCTCGAGTTTTACTAGATAATTATTGTCAGTAACAATTTCTGCTCTCTCCGTTTTAAATTTAGACATTATCGCCGCGGCCTGTCAAGATTAACGGGGAAACCGATGGGATCTATAACATTCAGTCGATCTCAATCGTAACATCATATTATTCAGTACGCATAATTATTCTAACGAGAAGAATAAACAAATATATATATACAATATATTTACACATGTTTATTACGCTACGCTACTGAATTTTAAATATACGAAGGACATCGAGTATAGATTGACTGAATATATTAATAGAAATCGATGTATTCTTTAACGGCTACTGCAGAATAGTCGCAATACCTCAGTGGAGAATGGCTGAATGTGTAGAAGAAATGATAAGCTATGATCATTTCCCAATATGTTTAGATTAAATTATGTATTCCTGATTGATTCGATGTAATGTACCAAATGTCATGGAACTATTCTACTTTCAATGTTAAATGTTTTGTCATGTAACTTGTAGGTATGAATGGGGTATGAATGTGCGTGAGTGTGAGAGTGGGCGACTGGGCCCTTCAGGTAATAAGTTTATGTTAACTTCACCAGTCCTACAGCGTCTTATATTACATTATTTTGTATCTATTCCTGCTGCTTCATATTGCAATTTAAATCGCGAATAAAACATATACACGAATTATTTTCGAACCGATAACGAACACGTCCATTAAAACGCGTATCGTTTTCATCAATTCGTTTTCGTGCCATTTCACTGCATTAATCGATCTTTGAGTTAATTGCATTAGCTACTTTTCCGCGGTGTCGTCCGCATTGACACCGAGAGAAATATTACCCGTCCTCGTCACCGTCCTCGTCACCGTCCTCGTCACCGTCCTCGTCATCGTCCTCGTCCTCATCGGGTGAAGCCGCCGTATAAAACAATATTGCACTGATATTCAAAATCATTATTAATAAACTCGAAAAAAAACGGAAAGACAAACTCGAGACGCAGACAAGCATCATCCGTTTTACAAGTTTTCTACTGTATGTATAGAATTTCACGGACTGTTTTTAAAGTTCTGATCGTCGAATGCACTCCATAATAATAATACGGATGTAATGGGTTTTTACCATGACCGTATAAAATACCACTATTTCAAGAATCGCAAATTTCGACTCCTACTGAAAAGGATATTTACACAAGCTGTTCTGCGTTTATTTTAATGTTTCTATTACCCGACTGATTAGCTGTCAAAATGTCGCTGTAATTAAACTTAATTTAATTTCGTCGCAACAAATTAAGATGAAGATTTTATCTCTATTTGCCCGGCACAATTACGGCACAAGATGATAACCACCGAGAAGTACATATAAAGAAATAGATAACGGGAAATCTAAGCTCCAGTGTTGACTGTCTGACTGCAGGAGTCCCGGCGTCACTAGTAACGTCACGGTTATAATTTACAGCATATGGTTTACCAGACTTGTAGCAGATGTTCATTTTATATTTTCGAAGAATTCAAGCCCGGGGCAAAACTTGAAACGTGGATAGACGTTGGTTAGAAACTTGATTATTAAGTTGCATTAACATGAGGTTTCGTGCAAAATATCAGACGCGATGTCGGTGATTTCATATGACGGTAACATAAAACTTTGCATTAAAAATTGTATAATAGTCAGAGGGATACAGTTCCATAGTTTCACAGATGTGACTTGAAGTATGAAATAATTTTGGCTGTTGATTCTGGTTGTTGATATAGAACTGGCTCCTTATATTTAAAGCTCAAAATCTGCATCTGCCTTAATAACACTTCAATCCGTGTTTCTATTACAGACAAAATATCTTAATCGCGAATTTAATTGCGTTGAACACTGGGTCGGATTACTAACAGATTTCGGACGTGATTGAGGGATCGAAACGCTCAATCTTCGCGTTCTTAAATACCTGATGTTTTCTGTTTTAGAATAGACGCAATTTGGTCCGAATTAGAATTTCATAAACTTTCAAGCACACAATGAAACTGTTTTGAAGTTGATTCTACAGATGTTGTATTTCTGCGATGAAGAAATTATGATAAGAAAAACATTGTATATTGATAAATGACTACATCTATATATGTACGCTGTGAGATCCTACCTTTATACATTAATTAAACAGCTTTATTATTATCCTGTATACAATATAAACTTCTATCAGTTCCTTATGTATGATAATCCGCCGTATAAACACATAACGATGCGGACTAGTAGCGAGTACCTCAGAATCGCGCGCCGACCAACTGCCACATCAGTACAGCGCCATCTAGACTCGTTCAGCCGAGTCACTCGATGCCGCGAAACCCAATAAAACCTATTGGAATTGATTATTATCGCCACAAACAGCAGCTACCGCGAATGATTAATATGGAATTTTCTTTAAAAGCATAACAACCATAACAACAACGCGGCGGTGATTGCGGCAGCGGCCACAACTCTGACTTACAAAATTATATTGCACGTCTACCGGAAGTTGACGTCGCATATGAACGCGACTATTAACTGACGTGACCGGCATGCGAACGATCAGAATTTCTATTTCAAAAGCGCGTTCGGCTAGCGGTTCATTTTAAAACATCCGTTCTCTTCTATTATCGACAACGGTTATCGCTAATAACCATAAAATGCGCCGGACTCTTTTCAGGTTCAGGAGGCGGCAGAGGTGGCGTTAAAACGAAGGCTGTGTCAATTCGATGTCCTGCCGTGATTTCACCGTGTGATTCCTACCATCGTCTTTTCGCTCTCATCAAACGACATTTTCCCACGAAAATCGTTCGTTATCAATTCCGAGAATTCGGGTATTGAATGTTCTCCGTGTCTTTGCATTTTCCGCGCTAAAACACGTGTAGATTATATTGGCCAAGAAACATCATATATTTGTTTGAATATCCATCAATCACGCATTAACTTATTTGTACTGGAGCCATTCCCCGCGGCAAATATATCCATTATTTACTTATTTAGAAGAACATTTACTATATACATCGATGATCTGTCACAAATTTAGTGAAATGGTCTCAAGACGGGTATTGATCAACTCGATTTGATGCGGTTTTTATTCCGTATATCTGACATACTTCGACACCAATCGCGAATGCGTCAGTATATTAAAACTACAGTCCGCACAGGTGACTATAATCCGGTATGCAGAAGCTAATTCCCTGCGCGTTCATAAAATCAATTATCGTTTTAATTGATTAACGTGGTCAATCAGGGCTCCAACAGTTTTTGGTTGAACCTGAGGTCAAAGGTGAACAAATAGTAGCTGAAATGTAACCATAAAATCCCACATTATCAAAACTATCGTCGTCACCTTCTCCATGTGCAGTGGTTGGTCCGTGGTCAGCATGCTCGCCTGCTGCGCACTAGCTCCGGGTTCGAACCTCAGCCGGTTTCCCTGATCGCGAACTTCTAGCACTTACGTATGTAGTATCATTTTTTCTAAATCCACGGCGATGTAATTTGAAAGCGATTTTTTCTCAGAATCGTAATCGATCACAAGACGGAAGACTATTTATAAATCTGTCTTGGTAAGTTAAAGTTTTCCGCAGCAGTTCTGTCGCTGTGCGCATTACATAGAAACACATGTGAATAACTGATTATTGAACTGGGACGGATCAAAACTGGATGATAGGTGTTTCATTTCCCTACAGACACACAATCAATTAGTCGACTCGTTTTACGTAGTCGAGTGTGACATTAAAGACAAAAGTATTTCTCGATTCATCTACAGGATTCATTAGAGAACCCGGTATAACACCTGGGGGTAATTCAAAGTCCGCTTTGACGCCGTGGTGTCATCGGATGATCGGGAACTGACAGCAAACCATTGACTTGAGAACAGTTTTTATAGGATAATAACGCCAACCGTTTAATCAATTTTCCCATCGACGCTTTTGACAGAAATAATAGAAGCGGCGAACGTGACCCCAAATATTAATCACGTATACGGGAAACCTAGGCATCGTGCCGACCTGATTAAAAATTCCGTAGAACCAGTGACGACAGTTTTCGGGACAGAAATCGACCAATATCGCGACGAGTAGTACAGCAATAAATATTTCATAGTCACCTGGACGGATATGGCACGAGGGCTGTCCTCGACTAATTGGGTTGCCGTTCCGTGTAGAGCTTATCATTTATCAACTCTGCCATTCGCATTCACTAGCATCTATCTTGTTTATCTTAACATCCCGCAGGCTAACACGAGCTGTCATCATCTTAAATTCGATTTTTTTCACACCGGCTTCATATAACGTATGGGCTAATACGAAAAACAAACTAGCCATACAAAAAAAAGAATATTTCATTATACGCTATTATATTGGGACAGTACAAGTATCGATACAGACCTTTTGGCCATTCTACTCTCCCCGCGACGGGTCTTAGTTTTGAGTTACGGACATAAATTTACCAACAAGATTCGATATCATTTTTGACCTGCTTGTATCGACACACCACACTCAACAAGGTATAAGTGACGACCAAAAGCAATCTTAAATCGAAAAGTTTTCTTAGATATAAGACTGATGTTTAGTTTTCAGATTGGGCATAGAAGTAAGATTGTCTTAAGGCTGGCTTATGTCGACAAGCAACGCGACGCCTACCGACTCCTACCGACGCAACTGAGAGCAACCGCAATCGCAGCCCAGCTTATGTCGACTGCGCTCCGATTCGCAGCAACTGAGGCCGACTAGCGGGATATGAGATCCTCCCAGTTGCTTCCCTGCTTATGTCGGTTGCGATTACTAGCAACTGTAACGGCTCAAATGGTCACGTGATAAGCACTTTGAGAATAAATTTGAATTATTAGGAAATATATATATCTATTAGAAAAGCTATTTCTTTAAGACTTTGATCTTTCTGATTCTGTTTTGAATACAACGTGCTAGCGACATCTATAAAGATGGCCGCTCACACCATAATTCTACCAATTTCGTTTCTAGATCTTAGACTATTAGTCGTATCGGAACCGGCTCCTGCGACTTGTTTAGTGTGTGTTTATTTGCGTTGTCTGTATATTTTAAATATGTCGTATTCTTTTTGACTGCGACTAAAGTAGTCTCCTTGTCACAGTTTGTAAATGTCACCTCTGACGTCACGAGACTGAAAAATAGTCGCACTCGCGCTCAACCGGTTGATACTAATACGTTTTGTTCAGTATTCGTCTCCTCGAGTTATTACCAGCCCATTTTCGCCTGCGTTAAGATAATCTCCCGGCTTATTCGTAATGAAAAACATGATACGTCGCCATTATGATATTTTTCTCAAATGTTTTCTGGTTTTTGAAGTTTCATGTATTGATCTTCGCGTATTATAGAAAGGTAACTGTATACGATAATAAATACATCTCGCGCCTCTGTCTCCTCTCCGAACAAAACGTGTATTGTGAGAACCGCGTCGCGGGGTAAACTTTCTTAGAACTTCGGCGATTAGTTACTATTTTTATGAAAATGATCACTGGGATGATATTTCAGATGGAAATCATTACGGTGGTGGATGGATGGAAACGACGCGCTGCATATCGATCGTTCTATCGCCACAATGGATTTGTTTTCTTTTGAATTATCAGTAAAAAGTCGGATAATATCCCCCGATACATGACGGTACAATCTACGCGGAATTAGTTGCGCATAGTCGATTCTAAAATAAGTCTGACGTCACAGAGATAGAATTCGAAGGCGAGAACTTCCTAGATTTCATTTGATTTTACAAATTGAAGGTGGGACCTTCGTTAACTATAAGCTTTGACAAGACGACATGATTATATTGGCCCCTATTTTCACCGCATGGCCAGGAATTATTGCTTATCGTTGCTAGTCTTTCTAGTTAAGAATCGCTCAAGATGCTCGCAGAGAATGTTCAATTTTACGATTTCCTTGGCAAGGACCCTCACCCACCCCCTTTGCTGTTTACGTATAATGTACATGTATATACACTTGAACCTCGTTAATATGACTCTGTTAAAGGTGAAACCCTTTTACGATGGTGACCAGCATGTCCCAGATAACATCAATCCAGAATTGGAAAATACGAAACCCGTTTGATACGACATTTTCACTTTTGCCTACAAGATTCGTACTAACGAGGTTTCACTTTAAAACAAGTCGTTAGTAGATTTTAGGTCTATTTATTCTAAATATCGTCAAATTAATCTATTTACAACTGTGTATCGGTCGAACAGACCTCATTCTCCTAGGAACAATAAATACATATGAAACGAATAACTACCCGTTTAGATATGAATTTATTCCCGAATGATTACAACTATGGCGATGCCAATTTCGTGTTCGAGAAAATGTTGTTTTCAATTCGCCAAGGCGAGAGAACGTGCAGTACACGGAACGATCTACGCGTCTAGTATAAACTACGCGTAGATCGACGAGGAATTTATGAATAATTTAATTATTTCTGTGTACGCAGGTAATAAAATTATTCACACAGAGATCAAAACGCCACAGGATAAATAAAGTTGTTTGAGTATAAATGACGAGCCTGGATAAAAAAACTAGGTGTAGTTTTACAGCCAATTCGCTCTATGTGTGTATATATGCCTAATCAAATAGATTTTGATTATGTTTTGCAAAGGGAAGTTGGACAAGACAGAACACTAAAGCCGGATGGAAATAGAGATTCACCTAAGGACAATTCATTTGTTTCGGCCTTAACAAGTAAAAACATCAATGGTTTTGTTTTCTAATGTCGTGACTCGGCTAAACTAAAACACTCGCACACAAAAACGATTTTTCTGAGGGAAACGCATTTTCGTCGGATTTCGGTCGGGCTGAATTTGTGGCGATGCGGTAAAATTAGTTGTGTTTATAGTTCACACGGGACACCCTTCTCTGGAATAGAAACGTTAGCCGCGGATCCGCAGACACTCGTTTCATTGTTATTGATATCAATATCTACTTCAATCTCCCCTGATACGTATTTATAATATACGTGTTTGAAAGGAGATAAGAAAAAATGCTCGCAAAGAATATTCTTTTTAGGTTCGTTTACTTTGTCATACCGGGCTATTGAACATCGTCTTACGTCTATCGATGATACTATGATGGCGACCTTTTACAGTAGCCATTAGAAAACTCTTTGATGCGTGTATGTTAAAACCCATTAAGTTATCACGTGGTTTAAGCCTATCCATCGAAAATAGAAGCATAATGTCTGAGAAAACTCGATCAAAAACTCCGGCGAAGTCGATCCTAAATCCCACTAGCCAATGCATATCGGTAATGTTCACCGCAGATCAGTAAAACACGGTTTTATACGATGACTAAAAATGCGTTTTCAAGTTCGCGGAGTACAGACAGAACACACTGGAATATTCACAAGACAAACCTTTGATGAAAAACTCTGAATTCGTCCAAAAATGTCCCGAAAGTTTCCTCGAGCTAACGGCTCATTCGACATTTCGAATAAATCTTTATCGGTCAAAGAAAAGGACACCGAGTGAGTTTGATAGCTGTTCGCACCACATTGATGATGTGACTTAGCGCCATGAACAAACTGAAAACAGAAAACATTAGATAAACGGTACTAATAATGATCTATAGCTAATATTAGTCAAACTAAGTCAACTATAACCGCCATTGCAAAAATACATTAGAAAAAAGTCGATAATTCACGATAAATGCAACAAAACAATTGGAAAACTGCAGCGAGTGGAGAAAAATACCAACATCAGTTTTACCTCTTCGCGTCAAATCGATCATACTCGATTGATTTGGCAATTATATGGTAAATTCTTGATGTTGATTAATCAATTGGTATTGAAGTGACCATTCTGGTGGCGCGATTGGGAATCAATCGATCTATCAACTGTATTCCATACCAACACCACATAAAACCGGTGGCGTATATACAGCCTACACTGATCCGTTTTATGATTCTAAACCGGACACTTTCTGACAACAGATCCATAATATAATGAAGCTGATATGTTAATATCTCCTGTTTATCGAAATATGACATTCTTTAGCGCGTAAAGTGATGCTTGTCGTAAGTGTGTTGACAAGAGTTTTAGTCGGGGTAGTTCCGAAAATGTGTCTGTTTTGAAAATTTAAAAAAAAGGAATTAAAACGGCTCTGGCAGTTGACGATATACGTTGTGAATTTGCGCCGATATGTAAATATGATGACAATCATAGAGATATATCTGATAGAATGAATAAAACAGTACTGCATTTATTGCTTCGTGAAGGAAATCTGACAGATTTACCAATATTCACGGATTGAGTTTCATCGCCGTAACGGGATAATACCATGTATAATTGATAGGTTAGTTTGTCCCCCTATTCCGAACGTCTTCTCGCTAACTGCTAAAAAAAAAATAATCCAAATCGCAATTCGAGCAGCTTTCGTAAAAACAGCAACAGATTCGGTGTAGAATGAATCCGGATCGAGAGGTTGTTTAAACTAAGCGATCAACTTCAGGATATAGAGATACTCTGTGTCCGATACGTTCACTCATTACACCTTATCAATTCAGGAAACAATGGCGATCAAGTCGATAGCCATTACCAGCCGAAACAAACAACATGAAAATGAACAGTTCCGAGTATACAGGATATCTACCACCGTCCACACCTAGTCATGATGCCTGAGCTGGCCCTTCCAATCACCACTATAACATATTTTCGTCTCGAAATAGGGTTTCGTTTCTCTTATTTATTTGATCAGATTTGGAGTCCCATGCAAACTCAGTCACACCTGCCTGGAACGAAACAGCAGGCTTCATTTTGAAATCGGAAATCGAAGTAAAGATAGTCGGATGGTCGTTCAAATGTATACAACTTCATACATAATCGGAATTATTTTGTCATTCTGGAACTCATTACGGATAATCAAAAATGACCAATTGGTTTTTAATGTAAAGAGCTTATTGTATGCAGAATGGCCAACCACGGATGACAGCTTATCAATCATCTTGAACGTGATACATAATCGTTAGTGAAGGACATCAGAAAATGCTTTTAATTTAGAAATATTCTGAATAAGATAAGCTTGAATTCAATTCAACGAATTGGTGCGTTGAATACAACAACAAAACAAACAACTTGTAAATCTCCTAATTTCAATGTAATTCAAATGGATATTATATTACTCAAGTGAATGCGGTTAATTGAACGTGTTATCGAATGCTCGATGCAAATAAACAAAAAATCTAATCTTATCCAACACGAATCGTGATTAATATCTAATGATTAAAAGCGCACTACAGTTTCACTTATCTGAGATTATCTCACGAAATACGACACGATCTGAAATTTTCGAAAAAAGAATATTGAATTCATAGAGGGGCATAGACTTCTAATCCATCGTTGGTAACGATTCCTGTAAATATATGATTTCATTTGGTTGTCTGATAGTGAGGTCTGTTTGAAAAAAAGATCATGCAATCAACAACATCTCCATTTTGAATAAGTAGAGGTTTTTCCTATTTTCTCTTTTGAAAAGCCTAAGGATTCAAAACAGTTACAGCAGACTCAATCAATAAGCGATCGAT
Organism: Tubulanus polymorphus; assembly: GCF_964204645.1. NCBI lineage: Eukaryota > Metazoa > Nemertea > Palaeonemertea > Tubulaniformes > Tubulanidae > Tubulanus > Tubulanus polymorphus. The sequence continues at coordinate 30,067,787 of NC_134025.1, forward strand.
TATCGATTTTACCGGAGCATCCGACATCTAATTGGAAGCCTAATTGACCTTGTTCAATCAATAGATACAAATCGATAAAAACAAATTAGAATTTAATTTTTTTCTTCAAATTGCAGCATGAAAATTTCGTAGAGGGCGCAATTGTATTTATAACGTAATGATAGCGAGTTGTGATTGGTTAAATCTTGTCCAGGAGGTTGTGCTTCAGTTATAACATCGAGAATTGATCTACTATCAAGGGTCATTTCTAAAAGAAATTTGCCGCGATAGGAGACGATTCGCTTTCGAATAGTTTTGTAATCATGAGATCCAAAGTAGCGTTGATCATTCGGAATCTCTAGACGCCATTGATTCCTTGTCTCAGTGAGTTCACCCGCCACCAGGTGGTGGCGTTGGTCAAGGTCAGGAGTCTTTTCCATCTTGGTGTTCTCCTGCACCGTGTCGCTGTCGCTGAAAGTCAAATTTCAAAATCAAAGCATTGCTAACTTTGTTACATTTTCCTATTTCTAAGAATTTATTTTTACGTTGCTTGCAAATATGAAAACGGGTCGATGAAGCCGCTGTTAATACGTCGACATTTCGGTATCACCAAACATGTCTTTTGTTTTAAAACTTTTTCAAAACCAAGCACACAAAATCAATAGCGCGCAGATAAAGTCGGTTTATGCCTATCCGTTGTTATGGCTACGAAAGAGGATAATCATTTCGGGAATTTGATGTGGTCTTTTACGACAGAACTCTTTGACTTCTTGCCTTTCATATGTAAAAATAGATTTCGTCAGAAAACAACAAACAAGACTGACTGAGCCCCTAATAGTCGCATAACAGTGCCACATCTGTAAAGAGCGCCTGATGTATGGTATCGCTAATAGCACAAATTAGCCTATTCATCGTCAGAAAAATTAACTCTATCGTTCACTTCCACCGATGCGCGAACTTCGCTAATTAGGTATAAATCATAGTGCAGATATTGGAATGGCCTCGTGGATGACAAGTCCGGGCCAGTGACGTCTATCCCTCGTTCAAACTCCTCTCATAAACTGTTCGACAAAAATCAAATGCGGATGAGACGATCGATAAATGAAGAGTTTAATTGTCGAATGAAGTATACTTTTTGTCGGTTGGAGACAATATCTCAATGTTAAATGGAGTTATGTATATACTTCGAGGTTTTGCATTCCATTGTATTTTCTGAGCCCTGCCAATTTTCAAAGAATCTTCGGAATTTGGAAAGAAAGCTCAACACTGAACGCGTATACTCAACTACATGTATATATCATATTCTTACTGGTAGTGGACAAATATGCGGAGAAAGTTGGTTAATTATGAAAATTGACCATAAATGTCGGGAACTTTTAGGAAAGAGGTCATTTTGTGTCACCCAGACGCACCATGTGTCAATACGATATTCTGTTCTTACTTCCAATTAGGAAAAACTGAGTGTAGATTTCTCTGAGAGCAGGCGTTTACATCAATCAGGTTCTTTGAGGACGTCCATAATTTTGCTGTCTATGATTTTGTGTGTCATCAGCGACAAATAATGCTAGCTGATTACCTCCCAGTAGCATTAACGGGAACAGACATGTTCGACTCGGGAGAATGAGGCCTTCGCCACGCGACACCTGTTTGCGTGCGAGATCCTCCGCACAAAACTATAATCTCCACGGATCAACGGATTAGCATAAACTAGAAAATGATAAAATACGAGACCTATTCATAGTTAAACGAATAAAAGAGCTTCTCTCGATCGAAAAAACAGTCAGTCCTTCAAAGAACCATATATTTCTTACTTAATGTACTATATTCGTATTTTCATTCTGTATTCTATAATTCTTTTCTCTGTATTGTGTCTGTTCTATGTAAATAAAATATCAATCAATTAAAACACTAATTTCAACAACTAGGTCAACGTGTGTGCTTCTTAATCTTAATCTCATTATGTTTCGGTATTAAAACGGTCATTTCGGATATACGTGACTAATCCTGTAGATTCCTGAATGTCGGATAGGGCACTTACCGGCACACTTATACTTATCATTTAATCCCTGATATTATTTGGCAAAATTCTTCGTAAACGGAGTTTTCATAAGGTGCATACAATGATAAGTACTATTGACTTTTGTCGTCGTGTTCTTGGAAATTGTTTTCTTCATGCGAAAGCTTTTTGCCTTTGCAGCCGGAATTCCGCTGAGAGATAATCATTATTATATAAGCAACGATGATGATGATATCGGTTAGACGGTCGCAGTGACGTATTATAGGAATGTCCGCGCTCTCTGGCGTCACCCTCACTTAATCACACCCGGATTCCAGTTGATTTACCAAGAACTGGAGGTGATTAATACTATTTCAATAGATTCGCCATGTTACCCCCCTTACATCGTGCTAACATCGTGTGTATGATGACGAGTGGTATGTGGCTCGTGATCTCAGTCTATGGAACTCGTCGGACATTTTTTTATCTACGCGGTGATCGCGTTCTATCCTGAAAGAAGTCCGATTCAGTTCATAGAATATCGGTCCGCGCCTCATCGATTTATCTCTCTCGTCTTTCCTTACATAGAACTCATTTTTTATTTCGTGGTATGCGCGTTATTCATTTTGAGCTCAATACTCGTAGTGTAGTAGTATACGCGGTTGTAAGCATCCAGTACCTGGCATCCTTTGACGGACAAAGTTCAAGGTTATCGTCATCATTTTTTTTGTAGCGAAAAGATGACAGATTTTCCAACGTCGAGACACCAGTGACGTTTCGGAAGCTCTGCCAATGATAATGTTGGTATTCTTTTTTTCAATTTTCAATTTCAATGCGGTCAAAAAATGTTCATAACTTGTTCCGTTCTGATCGAGCATTTTTTCATGGCCTCCGGGGCCGTTCTACGTACTTATGCATCTTGGTATCATCAATATTATGCTGTTTCTTTCGCAAAGGTTTCATGCGAAAAATGAAAACAATATCGTATCATTTCGTGTTCCATGTGTACAGTAAACATTGTAATGGCTTAGGGGGCATAATTCTAATGAAGGAATTCTAAGAATAACGTAACAGCGCACAATATCGGGATTAAATGAAACGTTGTAATACTAGAAGTAATGAATGGTCAATTACGATCGCGTATATACATCGAAGCCAAACAAATATCCATTGACGCAAATAAATACAACGTAGAATCACCGGAAGTGACGTCTCAGTTTCAAAGAGCCTTAGGAGAATGTGATGTAAAAATAAACTCACTATCACAGAAATAGATTAAAGAGAGTGTGCGGGGTGAGAGGGAACGGGCGGTATGCGTGTGCGGGGCGAGAGGGAACGGGCGGTAAGCGTGTGCGGGGCGAGAGGGAACGGGCGGTAAGCGTGTGCGGGGCGAGAGGGAACGGGCGGTAAGCGTGTGTGTGGCGAGATAAAACGTTGTAGCAAAACGTATTCAGCCGTCGTAAGTAATCGAGACAATTTCAAGCGGGTCTTAGCGATGGAGGTAGAATCAAACTCAAACCTCTTTTAAAGCGGTGTCATCGTCGTCAAATCCTAATTAGTTGTGGTTTCAGCCATACTCATGAAAAAAGCTATACTAATCATGAAGACCTGCGGTGATTTTATTTGTAAAATGATTAGCGGACCGACCGAGCATTCATTCATTCCATCACACAGATATCGATAGGGTTTGCATAATATTGGTTCTTTATCAGTTTCAATATTTATCATGCAAACTACAAAATCAATCGAATGATCATGTCGACGGTCGTAGTAACAATTTATACACGCTTCCAGTTCGACGCATCGTCACAACACACCTGTCATGATTTTGACTGAACGGAATCAATAATACCTCAATCGCCCCGTTTTCCATTCAATTTTCCAATTAAATAAAAGCGCTCATTTTCCGGAAGATCTATGGCAGGTACACGAGTGGGAAATTGCAGCTGCGGTCGCAACGACATTTCAATTCGAATTCAAAGAATATGTCGTGACATTCCAGCACTACATTCCCAGGGTCGAAACTCTCTAAAAAAAGAAATGATTTAGATGAAAAGATATCATTCCATCGATATCAATTCTGTCCACCCTGCAAAAAATAGGGAAGGGTAATATTGCATTTCTGTCGTGAATCATTTCCAAAGCATCTCGGTGTTTTGTTACAAGCAAACATCGGTGGTGACTTTTGTGTAGTAGGCAGAGGGATTTTTGTAGATGACATACAAGAGTCGAAGTGATCTAGACTGGGCCTAATGCTTGGATTACTTCTGATTCGAATTTCACTTAGCATTCATCGAACGCTTAGTTTGTCCTTTGCATCGACAGCGATTCTCTAGAGAGGATGCGAACTCAGTACTATACAGACAACATCAATATCAATAGTCTATGAATCTAATACATTTACTGCTGGGTTTGATGATCTATTGCAAGTTCAACAAAAGACTTCTTGCTATTTCTATAATGATATCTCTCAAAATAGAAAATAAATGAGAAAGTACCGGTCCCTATTGCAGCTATATATTAGGTGACTTTGACAGAGTCGAATCTGTGAGGAAATATTTATTCTTTATTTAAAAAGCAATACGTAAGTCGTTTGTCTAACGCAGCGCCGTGCGTGGAGTCGTCCTGTTGATGTCCATCATTCAAAACAGGTCCAAAACAGTATCGCAACCTTCGACCAGGGGAAATTAGAAAAAAACCAATTACATATTGAAGGTGGATTTGGAGGTAGAACATTTTCACTCAGCGAAGAGTTTGGAAGCAGACCGTTCATGGGACAAGATGGGTTCATTTAGTTCGGAAACAAGTCCTTCGGTGCGAAGAGAACTGACCTCAATCTGCGAAACATATCGAATCCATAAGGAAAACGTCAATGAATAAAAAGTTCCTTAGATGTATAGTCAACCCCAAATATATCACTCCACCCAACGCCAGGTTTTAGGGGAATAGAACAGCTGTATTTTGTCTTGGAACTAGTAGATTTAATCCCCGATATACCGCCATACTTTCTATACCAGCAAGATCCTAAGTCGCCGAAATATGGGCGCTGTATATCGGGGGTTGGATGTGGTTACAAGTATAGGTCTGAACCGTGATGACGACACAAGACACAACCATCACCATCGTCCAATCAATGTTGAAGCAAAACAAAAATAAAACGTTCCACTAGAAAATTCTACACAGGATTATTTCCGCTATAGACGCTATCTATGATTTTAAGGAATAACCCACGCAAATAAAATGTGACCGATTATTTGACAGAATAACACACAATATCGACAAACTAATCGCTAACTGTATAGCGGATTCAATAAATTGCAGAGTGGGATCAATGAATCTTATTTTATCTTCTGATTGCAGTGATAACTGGATTATTTCTGCTAGTGTTCACTGAACGAAAATCAGCTCGAGAGACGTCATAATCGAGATGTGTTTGCTGTTTACTCGATTGGATGAGAGCAAAAACAAAGTCAGAAACAGAACATTCCATCGTTTACAGCCGTTCTATTCGTTAAAGTTCTAAACGAAGAAAAAAAAACAGTCGTTATGAAACGAATCCAAACACACTGCAGAAAATACGATAATCTTTTGAAATCGGAAAAGAGGTTTTTGCAACAGCTCCACGCGGCGCTGGAGCAAAAAATCAATCGATCGTTGAAACGAAGCCTAGAGGTCCCGATCAATGCTATCGTAATGAAATAACAAAAATCTAGAACTGAATCTTATTTTTGGCAAATCATTCGAAGGAAAGTATTTTTCTTCATTGTTTCATTTTCAGATAGTTAACTGCTGATGTATATATTGGGAAAAGCCGCACGGTAAATATTTGAGTCTGGTGACTTCTATTCTCACAGTAGGAATAAATCTATAAACACTAGACGACGACGAGCATTATAATCTATCTATATACGTGATTATCTTCGTTTACTCTCTCGTATACGACATTTCGATATTTATATTTGGATGGACTCACGGGGACAGTTATAGTACACACGGCTAGGTCTGCGAGATTCTCAGGTGAAAACAGTCTTAAGATTTCCCAGCCTTGATTGATAAGTAATGAGTTTCTTAACGCAAAAGTTTGATGCAAAATATAAAGGGAAAAAACAATTGAAAATCATACAAAATTTGGCAAATTTATGAATGAAAAAAATAGTTTAATAAAATCTTCGAACTATGTTCGCCATTTCCTTTCTCTCCTCTAATTTTGGTCGTGGTTTTTGTTCGGTCTGTCACTGGAGAGTTCAGCGAAGCGAATACGCATCTTATAAAAATGTCATCGCCACATCATCAGACATATATCAATAACACACTAATACGATAGGCTTCTCACATGACAGAACATTCTCAACTCTAAACATCAGCGGCTTTCGACACCCTGGGGCCAATCATTGCACAATCAAGACTAGTCGAAGACCAACATAGTTCTATAGCCAATCTGACAACTTGAAAGTCTTGAGATTTAAGACCACTTTTGGCTGGTTGTACTGTTAAACTGGAGCCCGGATCTGTAGATACAGTTCATCAGGCTCATGATACTATTTTATTCTCATTATCCGATAAACTCTGTTTTAATGTAATGGATTAATTCCATTTCATTTAACGTATTTTCTGTCTCGCAGTTTTATCTACGTATTCTCTTGAATTATGGGCAAAATCTGCATATTAATGATTCAAAATGGCGATATTTTCATTCTATGAAATTCAATATGAATTTCGCACACGCTGTACACATATATTTGCCGTCCATTGAAAGCGAGAGTGACCGTTATTTTGACGGACAATACCTCGCGAGGTTTCTGTTATCAGGTTCGTGACGAAAGAAAGAAAAAGAAAGACAATCGTCATTTTCTTATCAGATTCTCGGCGGTGATGAGACGAAATTTTGATTAGTTATGAATAAATGATAAGGTTGTCTCTCTATTTACATTTAAACGGCAACAGCGCGAACAGGTAAAACATGTTACACAAACTATCAATTATTCATCTATCTATTTTTTTAGATAATAGATATCTTGATTACGTCGTCTATTTCAATATTTGACATCTATTTCAATGCGTGTTCTCGATCTAACAACATTAGCCTTTTCTTTCGTGTGGCAGTAATATCCATATATGGAAATTATGACATCATAAATCTTGAACATGGATTCATGGGTTTAATAAGTTATCAACGTTTAAGATAGAAACGGTTCGCTATCGGTTCACCTATATCCTCGCTTGCCAGGGGTTGATTGCTCAACGGCTACCAGTCTATATATCTAGCCAATCAGATACGTGGTATCAATGGTATGGAACGAATCTTGCCGGTGAAAAACAACGTATTTGATTGGCCAGACACATAGACTGGTGACCGTTTCCGCCGGGTTCTGTGGGTGTGAGCTTCGGAGGCAATCAAACCCTGGCAAGCGAGGGTATATCTATGAGATCAGCTTCGATTCTGTGGATTCGAACATAGATTTTTTCAGCGTTACAGGCCTCCTGTCCAAAAAGTGATTTCAATCGCAAAAACCAGTATCAATTGCTCGACGATAGGAACTGAATGGGTTTAATCTAGACCGTCCTGCGTATATTGAACGCAAGCTTTATGAAAGAAACCAAACACACAATATAAGATGAATAATGAATACATGCATATGTTTATTATATCTAATACTCGTCGCTCTTCGCGGCATTTCAATGATGTAATTACCATGAGAAATGTACCCAGTCATTTCCATATTACACGTGGATCGATACCTACCCGGGCAAAACCGATAAATCCTTAAGAAAAAAAGATGCAAATATCCCAACAGTTCAATCAGTATTCTGCAGTAAATTCAATTTTCAAACACAGAAAGAAATTCTTCGATTTAGACGTGACGATAAAAAAAGTGATTTCAGAACCGAATCGAACTATGAGCGCAGTCTGAAGTATTACTATAGACAATTGATGTTAGTAAGAGTTCGTTTTTGTTGTGGTCTTCCGCTATTGACTGATCTATGAGTAGGTAAACGCGGTCGCCCAGTCAAACACCGCGAGTTCCGGTACTTGGCTTAGTTTCCAGAGGACGGTCATTTACGACGTAATGTATCATTCATCACGTTGTCACTGTGTCTGCAACCCGTTACAGTTTCCGTGTAATATTGTTCTCTAGAGAATTACCATTGATGTCGGAAGGAAGGCGTCTATAACGTGCCATAGCTCACGGCGAGATGTAACGCCTTAGACTCTCACATCTGCAGCTATAAATATTAGCGTCCATTAATAGTTACCTTACAGTCGGCAAAGTGCGCGTAAGTTTGGGTCAAGTGTCGCACGACGGAAAAATCAAGTGACAGAAATTATCGCGACTGAGGGATTCGTCCTTGACACTTGGCTTTACAACTTATCCCAACTTACTTAACACGCTAAAGTAGATCGTACTTTAAGCCGGAGGCGCATACACAGCAGTCAAAAAAAGTTTTGCGAGTTATACACGCTGGCGCAAGTATTAATAAAGAATAGGGTTTAGTGGCATTTCATGTTCAGACATGTCTGAAAAGACATTTGACGTTTGATGCGTCACATCCTCAAAATACATCAAGGATATTCAATGTATTCGAGATAATTCGGAAAGTGTTGAATGTTCCGGACATTTCAATATGAACTACTCGTAATAGAATCTGTTTTACATCCTACATAGATTATTCTCCTCGTAAAGCGGCGCAGCTCAAGAGAGAAATCTATATGACTCCGTCTATATTGGATGCGTTTAATTTCTATTGATAAGCAACAATATTATTAATCACATCAAAACCATATCAATTACACAACGAGACTTATCGACATTATCAGAGTGCGAGAGGTAAGAAAGAGGAAGCGGGAGGAGAGAGGGGTTAGAAGTTCGAATCCTCGCTATCAGGAATCCACAGGGATTAGAATCTAACGTAGACACGTCCGTTTCGTGTTATACAGGAACAGCTAGGCGTGGATTAAGAGTTCAGCGTTTAACTATACTTCAAATCATAAATACACATTACTGAAATAGAATAATGGGAAATTAAAATTCACAGCTGATACAGTAATTTTATAAAAGCATCGTCTAATTACTAATGGTCACATCTTGCAAATAAATGAGTTTAAAACTATCGTCGCTCGCATTAGCTCGTATAAGTCAGGTTTCGATTGTTAACCGAATGTTCGTTTCGATCAGAATACACTATAATACATTGTAAACCTGATAGAAGCGGCCGGTAGAGATTGCTATTCTGAAACCGTAACCTGCCTAGGATGAGGTTTCGCCGTATTTTGAAGATTCGTGCGGGTTTTGAATAGCGGGGGCGATGCGTCACATGCTGATAGTTTGACGCTGTTACTATCGTGAATTACCGATCGTGAATTCAGCGGTATTGTATTGCAACGCAATTAACCGATCATACGACCAGTCGGGCACTGATTTAATAATTAATTCACCTATGTTGTATTTCTCTTCGGCTGTTAGACGAGATCGTGAAATAAAAACGGCAAACATTACTGAGCCAGAGTCTCGGCCGAGCGATAGCTATTACAAAGCGTTCAGAAAACGCATTAAATAATGCAATTATCGTTGCGATGGTTTGGTGTACTATTTATCGCCTAAAGGTAGATCGTAGTTCTGCTTTTAATTGCTTCTATACGCGCACGTTCGTGGGCTTCAGCGATTGAAATCGAGGTGAAGATTAACCCCTTTCCGACCGCGGACAGAAGAAAAAAACTAGAACTCAAAAATTCATAAACGATTGCGCCGCCGCCGACAAACAAACAGGAATATCTGGGGCAAGCGTCTGAAGATATTTCGTAGAGTCGAAGAAAGAGAAACTCACGTCATAACTTAACGATTTTGTAGGCATTGCCGGGAATTATAATTCGTTGTGTTTGTTCGGTCCCGTTTATAAATGGAGATCACGTTGCAATGATAACAATTCATTTCCTCGCGTTACCTAAATCCATCTCCACGGCTCGACAAAAATCCAAATTCTACTCAACGCAGTCCTTCAGTACTTCACTCATAACTATTCTGTCTGCTGTATGAAATTCAAGTCAAGACTCGAAAACTGTAATTTCGAATCAAAATAAGAGTCAGAGAATATCGTTGTGTAAAAGGAACATTATTAAAGAGCTCACGATTTTACTACCACCGGGGACAAACGCCTCATTTTTTCTACTTTGTAAATACATATCGATTTCTCTAAAATGCCTCATTTTTCCTCCACTTGAAATTAATACGTATCGAGTTTTTTTTAGAGAAATACGATGAAATATCATCAGATCAGATAAAAAAGTGTTGCACAGTTCTGACTTCAGACTGAAACGGTAAATTTTCAACTGGAGTCAAAACTCACAACTGTAGAACTGGCTCCAGGAGTCCGAATGATTTGCAAATGAACAAATCCACGTTCAATAACTTTTTATAGAAAAAGAATCAGGTTTTCGAACTTCTAGATATGCTACCTTACACTATTTACATTTAAGGCTGATCGCGAGGGAAGTCCTTCTCTTTTGTAGAATATGTGTGTGTTTTAAACCCTCAGCGGATTCGATGAGGATTATAATAATGACTACAGTCATCAAATATCATCAGCATAGAACTATCCTGCGCCCCCGTTATGGGGAGGGACCTTTATCAGTGAATGTAAGATGAGTAAAAACACGATTCATTATTGATAAAGTGTAGAACACAATGTTTGAAATAGTTGCTCAACATTCTATTCCGCTACACGAATCGCTATTCATTATCTGCCTATACTTTCTCTAATCAGCAATGCGCGTAATAGAAGCGTCTTAATCAACAAAATACCTGATTAATGCTGGATAGAAAACAGATTAAACCTTCACAACTACTGAACGCCATCTATATCTATCTCTTCCTCCACCCATGATCTATTTTTCTATCGTCTCTCCCTCTCTCTCTCTGCATCTCTCCCTCCACACATTCTTCTTCAGTCGTCTCCCTCTCTCTTTCTCTTCACCCTTGTCCCGTCCTGCCGTTTTCACCTCCTCTACACCATACCCCTCTCTCCCCTCTCATTTCTTCCCATCCCACATCCCTGTCCCACTATCCATTTCCCCATCGCCTACGTCTCGCTTTCCCAATTACATCTATTTTCCTCTCCCTCGCTCCTCTTTGCCTTATCTTCCTTCTCTCCGCCACCCTCTCCCCATCTCGCGCGCCCTATCATAATCTCAAGAGTGACCAAATACGAACTTACCGCGTGATGCTTTTATAGTTCTCCTAATCACTTCATTACGCGAATCTTACACCACACACGTTACGGTTAGTCACATTTATTGAGTTCTCAAGTTAATCTTTGAAAGTTACCGCAGCTCACATCATCGCAACGCTTTCTGCCTGTGCTTAATCTTTAGATTGGTAAATCGGAGGACGATTGAGTGAATGCATTGCGACGCGTATTACTGACTGACTGCTATACCGCAATGTCCACACTCTCATACAGTATTAGATAATCGTTAAATGAATCAAACCAGAAATTAAACCTAATAAATTAAACATAAATCACTACGATTTCAATCGGAATATTTGATAGAATTTAATTTTCACGATTCTGAGAATCAGATTTATACATGAGTTAAGTAGATGACCAAACAATGACCGATACGACGTGCGCGTCATTTGCGGTAAATCGGAGAAATTGAGACTGCGGTAAAAATTAGCTCAGTGATGTCCGAGTTAAAGTCAAAATTCCGAGTCGGCCATGTTCGAGTTTAGGCGAAGTTTACTGTATTTGGTGGAAACATTTGGAATGGGTGTGGGCTGTCAGTGAATGATACGGTATCGGGGCATGTTTGGGGTCATTGTTAAGAAGATATTTGGGTAAGGATCGGAAGTTATAGGTAGCCTTCATCTGTTGAAAATCAAGGCGAATGTGAGAAAAATGTTATTCGGGTAAAATTTTTTTTCTAAATCAGCGGTTCTGTAGTACTGTACGAATAGAATGCGATGTTTTGGAGATGAGTGTTTTACAGCAGAACTCATCAGGATACGAGTGAATAGAAGAGATGGATACCACACCCGTTCACCGGATACAGTCTCATCTAACCGAACATTTACCTATATTTACAAATATCAACACATGGTTTCTACGTTACAAATACATCGAGTTACCGTAATACATAACAAAACCTGAAAATTTACTTTAAAACTCACCCAACTGCTGCGCTTTGATCAAAACGTCAATTTGTATATTCCTTTTTCGTCATTGAGAATTTTAGAAAATATTTTTTTCAGAAAATACAGGACGGTTCGATCATAAGTCTATGTTTGAGTGTTATTATGATAGTTGCATAGAATGAACGAATAGAGAAGTTCAACCATCAACACGCCTTCGTGACGTCTTATTTCGATGTATAAAAATTTCAGGGATTTCGCTAAAAGTTCTCCCTTCCCCGGGCAGTAGATTGTAGATAATTTGGGAAGGGCTGCTGCACTTCAAACGGATGAACCAGAACAATCACGTAGGTCTAAAACGAGTGACCGCGATCAAAGAATCTATTTACATCAGTGTCGTCAGTGACAATGTTGGTCTGGGGAGGAGGGGGAGGTGTTGGGAGAGGAGGAAAGGAGAAATATAAGAGGAGTAGGTGGAGAAAGAGGAATAAGAGGAGAAGGCGTGGAAGACGAGAAGGAGGAGTAGAAGAAGGACAAGGAGGGAGAAGAGGAGGCCGAGTAGTAGATGGAAGAAAACGAAGAAGTATCTGATCGTTTATTAATATTTTCCAATCAATTATAGACGAATTCTGTGCGGGCATTTCGGGAAAAAATGATGAGTAAATAGATATAGACACGAAGCCAGGAGCGGACGATAGACTTTCACAGGTGAACGCGCATGGAAAGTTCCGCAAAGGTGATCAAACTCCTCTCTCTCTCCGTAACGCGCCGAATATCGATGACAAAATGTCCTTTGGAAGGAAAAGAAATAAGATAATGTTTAATCGATCAGTTCTCGCAGGAGGCATGGGACACTGAGAAGCGTAATCCACTGGTGACCGGCTCTGATTCGATTACGAGCAGGAAAATATATCCAATCATTTCTATATGTTTCTGTGAATTATTCATTCTTGTCTTGTCATTTTCTTCTTCACAGTAAATCTAAATAACGAGAAGACGGAACTGAATGGATTTAGCGTGCGTGGTATGTGTGTGTGTTAGTCTACTGGGTGTATTTAAAGAGAAATAGATAAAGAATAGATATCACGAAGCGTATATATGCTAATGGTCAGAACTGGAACCGAAATCATACGCAAATAATACACAGACATCTACTCCCAATCAGAAATCCATTAGCTCATCATCGTCCGAGATGTCTCTAGCTCATTATTCTAATGTCTATTGATTTCGATGACGATACGAAGAACATTTTTCGCTGTATTTTCGTTCGTTTTTCCGGAGATGAAGTTGAATCATCCTCGCGCTCCACGATGATGAAGGTTATTGCAGGTAAATCTTCATCAACGCGCTATTACTAGTATCGGTAATCATTATCATTCTTAGAATATCTAGTTCACCGAAATTCCGAAGAGAATAGATACGGCTGGTTAATTCTTTAAACGTTTTTGTCTCTGAGGACCAAATTCCCCAGTTATATGTCTAGACTAGAGTTTAATCGTTCTACATTCGAAAATGAGCTAAGTTAATGTGAATCCGGGTCCTGACCAGCATTAACTGCATAACTTTGAAAATCCCTTCCCGAAATAGATAAAAATTGTTTTTTCAATTTTCACTCGTGTCTGCAATTTCTTTTTTTTCTGACAGATGAGAACATTTAAAAATAGTGTTCAGAAATGTATACAGCCTGAAGAGAGCCCAACGCAACATTTCCATTTTCAGCTTTTGATAGAAATTTAATTAGATTACGATCTCATGCTCCCAAATATCGATGCTTTTTGCGCAAAAGCGACAAATTATTGATTAGACGCAACGCTGGCAGACGATAGGGATTTCGTCATCCTTTGTCGTCCTCGACGAAATGCTCTAATATCACTCTAATCCTTCTTCTAGGCGTTAATAGAAAAAAGTACGACCGTTCTAAAGAACCGAATCGTGTAGCCCGATGAGCCAGTCGTTTGTTTGGATAGTAAATAAAACCGATAGCTAAAAACGTGATAAACTGCGCATTCTCGGATCTATTGTGTAGACATAGGAATTGCTAGGTTACAGTAGAAATATCATAACGTGCGAAATGATGAAATAATCAGAAAATTTCTCAACTATCAAACTACGACTCCGTCGGCCATCTTTAATCTCTACAAACATTAAGAATTCGTCGATAATGGATAAGTTACAGAATACACCCCCGTGATTAGAACACAAAAGATATTTCATGCGTGTATTCTGGAAGACACGATACACCGCTAACCATCGAGTCTTTGATCTATTTCATACCCCGCATTAACCGCTCTTTGAGAACCGAAAACTAGTAATTAAAACAATCCCTACCTTTTCTCATACAACACTGGTCGTAGAACAATATATCCAAAGATTCGTATGGCGTGAATAACAGTTCGGAATTTTCCCTATTCGCGTTGGTATGAAATTGATAATTCAAAGTGAAGGTATGTACGTGAAACCAAGGCAAACATTACCAGCTGCACCAAGAGCTTCCATCCCGATATCAAATTTCTAACTATTAAATTCATTGGGGGTGAAATGCGCATGGATGCTGATAACACGCGATGAAACCTCGCTTCAAAAACAATGAACATCATATTGACATCGGGTTACAGCGAACACGACGAGTAGTATAGTCCTATATGAGATGGTCAATCATTAATCACGAACTCTAAAATGTCTAAGAGTGCAGGGTTAAATCTTCTCATAGAATCTGAAAATGCAATGCATTCAATATATATATATAGATATATAGATATATAATTTTTTTGTCAGCCGCACTTTACAATCATTTCTCAATCGAGCAAATAAAATGCATGCGTAGAAATGTAAACATAAAACTGAAAGTCAAACAGTTCTAACATTTTATTTCATAAAATGATATCCGTGGATCTTTGATCGATGCGTAGGGAAGTATTTATACAAATATTACGTTAAACAAATGTCGGTGAAACAAAACGAATTCATAAAACCTGATTTTCGGTGTCTTTTTCCACAGACAAAATGCACAATTGAGTTCGGAATATATAATTGATTGTTCGGTCTATTTGTCAGCTGAAAGCATCCAGTATTTTTATGCACTTGTTTCCGATACTTATCTGTATCTTCATCAAATGTCTCGGATAGAAAATACAATAAATCTGTCATCGGGTCGGAAACTCATTGCAGTAAGTCAATTGAGCGCTTACACAATGAGGAAAATAGTCGCCAGGATTTTGTCGATAATAAGCTTCATTTAAATATGCTCGATATACACGGCTATGTATTTCTGTGTTTGATCTGCAGTCGATAATAAGTTGAAAATGGACTTGATCTTGTATTCTTAATAATTCACGTGTATATATTGGTTATGGGGAGCAAAACGGGCCTTGTCCCTGACGACGAGCTCGTGCAATCACGCTTTTGTCACTTGATGGCGCCATGACGGTCATTCACAGGACGAATCCCTGAATTTTTTATTCGCGAGTCTCCAGCACTGACGACAAACTATGACGTCACTCCTCTGGCTCCGGGGTTTTTAAGTGATCGGGTTCGAATCCCGATATGATATTCCTCCGAGCATGCTGTTGTATGACAAAATTAATGACAGTTCCAAACCATTTTCCGCACTTAATGGCATTTGACATTCTATGATAGTTATTATATATGGATGTAAATCGTAGCGTATTCCATGTTTTTTTAATGGACACTCGATACAGTTTACCTCCGTGGGCGTCAGTGATGGACGAATACGGGATTTGCCTTCGCTAGTTGCAATCTAATCTCTCTTGTCAGCCCCAGGTCTTATTTCCATCGAAAAAAATGCCCCGAATCGAAACAAAAATCGTTTTCTCTCGTGATATTCGAGCCTTTATTGATACAGTAAAAAATATATACAGAGTTAAATGCGACAATTCCCGCGTCACTGGTAAAAACATGACCGAACACATCTCAACTGACCAGACCTGTAAAATAATGAAATACATCAATTGTTTTTCATTTTTTATATTCATTAATACATTCTGGATTTCATTCTGGATTCAAGACAGGCTGGTTATAAAGGAGTCGATCCTGAAGTCAATCCCGTCTGTTGCTCATAAGGAGCATCGTAGATGCGAGACATGTCCTCTAGGTACCTGTTAATTTATTTTATCATGGTCAAAAATGGGGGCGGGGTGATAAAATACAGAATTTCAAGGGGATTTCATGGCATTTCAGGCCATACAGAGAAACATCTGACAGTCACTCGAGCGTCTCTGCCACGTAATACAAAATACGTACCTAAATAATCATCCATCAGAGAACCAATAGCGAACTAAAATTAGACGTAGAGAAAACAAATCATTATTAGAGAATTGCGTTAACGAAGAGTTCGTAAAGATTTGAAGTCTGCTCTATAAACCAGACACACCGATGTCAAGGTCATATATCGACCTATTTTTTGAAAAACGTCAAAAATTGCTTCATTTTTCGGGAAAATCAATTGCGTATTCAGTCAATAGCCAGTAACTTCGGTGTCGTATTATTAAATTTTCGGTGTGAATTTCTGAGCGTGTTAGGTTTATCCGAGCAAACGACCGAACCAGTTCTCAACGATGCGGTGACTTCAATATCCATAAATTTGCGCTCAAATTTCCATAATGTGATAACTCGTGCATTCATTAAAAAGTCATTATTTTTGATTTATCATGGTCAAATGTCAGAATGTGACAAGCACCGTCGAGTAATCTGGAAACAGTCGACATTTTGACGCGTCTCACAATGAATTTGATCCGTAACGAAAAAATCTCAAAAATGATTTTTCTGTCGTTCAAGGCTTTTTGCCCACAGGCTTGCGTGAAGCTGCCAACTTTCTTTTGAAACAGTTCAGTTGACGAGCTCAGAATTTTGACGACTCGGCGTATTATTCTATCAGGATTTAATAGAATAATCCGCCTTGCTCGACATTCTTCTCAAGAATAGGAATACATGCAAACGTTATAGATCAAAGGCGTTAACAAATCAGGGCAATTGGTGACGACACGAAAAGATCATAATCATTCGGTCATTATGATCTTCTTTAGAGCGGAACCTCGTTATAGCGACCTCGGATATAAAGATTTATCGGTTTAGAATTTCGGTCAAAATATGATAATTTTGATAATGATATATATCGG
This sequence comes from Tubulanus polymorphus, assembly GCF_964204645.1. Lineage (NCBI taxonomy): Eukaryota > Metazoa > Nemertea > Palaeonemertea > Tubulaniformes > Tubulanidae > Tubulanus > Tubulanus polymorphus. Next base: position 30,085,024 of record NC_134025.1, read on the forward strand.
TTATAACGGACAGATTCGCTACTAGTCACCCGGAGGTGGTTGTAACGAGCTTTCATTGTATTAAATATATGAATTGAAATTAGGTATGCGAGAAATATTTGACGAATATAAACCCAATGACAGTCGTGTATCTATGTAGAGATGACGCGTATTTTTTCAAACATGTTTTCAGTACGATAAAGCTGTAGAGAGTATGGGAATATTAGCTGATGAAATATTCGATATTTAATCAGATGTTCACCGTGTATTTATATGATATACTTACAATGTCATTAGCGTCAACTCTTGTTCCAACAATTTTCAGTCGTATTTCATCATCAGGTTGAATCACTACATCCTAATACAAATACAAATACATTTACAATTTGTACAACGACGAATATTCAAATAGTCACAAAATAAAATAACATCAATCCGTAATACTGTATTGCATCATCATCATCATCGTCAATTACAGAACCCCCCTCAATTAACATACACTGTGTATCAAACATTCAGCATTATTGAAAATCAACTGATTCCCCGAACTTTTTTTCACCGTTATTGTCTCATCCAAAAGACGATTTACATTTTCAGTAAATTGTGATTTGGAATTACAAATTGGTACTGAAAAATACAGGTGACTTCGGGTAACATGACCACTCGATAAATCATAAGAGGTCAAAAGAACTGTATTATTTTTATTCACTATTCCGACCCTGGAAGTTTCATTAGTGATCATAGATTCCGCTCTATCACGAGGGATTCAGCAAAAAAAATCTGCTCAACAACTAGAAATTAGAATCCACATCAGAAATATTCAAATAAGTTGATCGGTGATAATAATACGAGGTATCAGGTCTCCTATTACGGCCTACGTGTTTATGGGGTATTCATTTCGATATCATTCCCGAATCACATTTGATACCGACCGCATTACGATGGAGATCAAGTGTGTATAAATTTCACTGAACACAAATTACTCAACCGGGTAGAAATATGAGATGAAATTAATATTTTAGCGATCGGTTTGACAGCTGTGAGCTGCTGGATTCATACAACAACATTGTCACAATTCGGGATCGATTGTGGAGCAATCTCAAGGGGAGCAGTGAAATCCACCTCAATTATGTTCCATAGTGACCCATCGGCAGATAAAGAAAGCTCAGTAATAAATCAGGATAGATTTTCTTGCTGTCAGTAAAGATAAGGGAGAATCTAATTTGCCGGCCCAGCATGCCGGCTCTGGTTCGACTAGGGGTCCTACTGAGACCGTGTCACAGCCAGCCTAGCACCGTAAATAATACACTTTACGCGACTAAAGCTTTTATTAGATCTAAATAATGATAATAATTATTTATATCTATATTACTCAATGTGGTATCATCCTGATAAGTGTATATATTATCAATATCAATTTATCGATGAGTTTCGCAGAAAACACATGTTGTGTGGAGGGATGCTAAAACACTTTTATAACATTCAGACCAATAAGTCCATTCGTCAAAGCTTTTTAAAGTAAAAAGTCAGTAGTTTCCCGGAATCCAAAATTTTCTAAATCAATGATTAAATAAGAAAGCATCAACCACTCAAAATGTTTCAGTTATACAACTTCAAACAGTTTCAGGCTTACAGCGATTTATAGCTACAAAATATTTTCAAAGTTTGAATTTTGAGTTATAGATTTTTTATCATCGATTATAGAGAACAGACTTCAGTTGATTCGTCAATAATTCGACGTGATCTGAAGACAATTCAAATCGTGAAATCTATCGAAGTTTTACAAACCTCTTCCTTAGTTTTGTAGCAAGGTGGATTTGAATTCGAATCAAACTCCATATCAGGTGGAATACTCTGAAAAATAGGATGATTTCATAATCAACAAATATTACAGACAAATCACGATAGGTAAAACACAATATCCGTGTTGACGCGATGAGGAGAGAATCCCACAATGATAATAAAAAGTCCGAAAATGAAACTTCGAGATAGTAGTTTATTCAACGTTTCGACTATATCCTAATAGTCATAATTCGACTATATCCTATATCCTAATAGTCATTATTCCTGAAGATGACTATTAGGATATAGTCGAAACGTTGAATAAACTACTATCTCGAAGTTTCATTTTCGGACTTTTTATTATCATTGTGGGATTCTCTCCTCATTACAGACAAATATGTAAAATAAAATTCCTTTTTCCTAAACTTTCTTCCACATAATTATCACCGATCGTTGTGAAAATCAAATTCACGAAAACAATTTTTGAAAGTGCTCTACTTTCGCGAAGTATGCAGGCGCGAAAAAACCTGATAGCTAGAGGAATAGATGATGTTTTAATTGATTGAAGGTTTTCACAAACATGCAAAACATCTAATAATGTCTAATACTGTCTAATCTATAACAAAGGAAATGAACGTTGAGGCTTCTTTTGAACGAGTTAATTGGCTTATGGTACACCTTTCCATATTACAAAACAAAGTAACTTCGACATCGACGTTTTCTTCATTAAACAATTCGTTTTCTTTGATTGAGTGTAAATCATCACCGTCGTATAGAAGTCTCATCCACGGCGAGATGGTTTTGATGTCGGTTTCAAAGACGAGTTTGAGTTCAGTAAAGGTTAATGAAGTCTTTCTCGGCGCGGACAGACGTTCTTCCTACGTTGAATAAGTTTTAAAAGAAACTTTGCCACGAGCGCCGGAATCTGGCATGTAAAAATACCAGCGGTGAATTCATTTTCAAAATCGATGTTTTAATAGAATTTCAAACATTTTGGATCGTTAAAAATCGGACCAAATTTTTACGAAACTGGAAACTAGTTTTCAGAAGAAATTCACATCTACCTGAACTAAAAATCATAATGAAACTGATTAAGAAAACAGCGCAACCTGCTGGCATTAGCGGGCTCGATTTACACTAAATCCCGAAGGACAAGTGAACAAATAACAAAAAACCAGATCAGTTTTCGCGAAGACACGAGTAGCGAACGAACAAAACGGGAGAGTATCATATGAATACGTACAGGTCCCTAGAAACTGCGCTAATCAGCAATATTGATTTACCGTTTCGGTTACTTTAGAAGAGCAAAAAAAAACTGCCGAAATGGCAGAAAAGCCCTTGATATTTCATACAAATCTGACTGCTGTATATTACTTACAAGCGTAGGGACTGATATCACATGTTAAAAGCTGTTCCCTCGTTACAAGGGAAGTGCATTGAGACCGACTTCAGTTAGAATGTCAAAATCAATGCGACGAAGATGAGATAATCGTGTTTGCCACGCTCCCTTTGAACGAGCCGCTACCATAGAAATGAAGTTTTCATTTTATAACCCAGTCGATAAATAGATACTTCCAGATTCGTAGCCGGAGCTTGTTTTAAAGTTTGAAAACTTTTTGACGCGATCGTAACATGTCGTACAAATAGAAATCAATAACTGGTGAAGTGTATTTTGATATTTCACCGTCAGGTGACGCTAGACTAAGAGCAAGGAAGGGGACAGCGTTTACACGAACTCATCCACTATTCCCGATTCATATAAATTCTAATTTCAGGTGAAACAATTCGAAAAAAGTGTCGATCTTTGCAGCACGAGGAATGACTGACGAAATCAGATTATCCGACACAGTGTATAAGATATTTAAGAAGCTCAGTGGATGAGAGAGGAGAGAGCATGGATAGGCCATTATCAGTTATTATCTCGCATTCATTCGCGTATCAAATCAGAACTGTCGTCTCATCAATCAAATATATACATCATACATTTAGATGGATTGATATTTTAATAGAGGCTGATGATATTTTTTGTATGTATTGAGCCACGCAATACATAGAATGAGATACAAACTTAAATTATGATTTCAAAAATTATGATTTCGCAAAAGATTCAAATTTCATATTTTCTCTTTTTTTATGTAATTTCAGAATCAAGTTTAATTTCATTTCTTTATTCCCGATGTAACATCATACGTGCAAATTCCGTTCCCATCTATACTAATGAAATCATAGCCAAAAAATCACCGGTAGTACATTATAGGCCTATTGCATCTATTTTCAGTTCAAAAAGGCCACAATTGACAGATACAGTTCAACTGTCTCATTACAGACAGACTTTGCTGCACATTTGAGATTATGCAATTTTGCTGCGGGGAAGATTTTACTTCCAAGAAAATTATGTTCGAGAAGAGGCCAAAGAGATCTTGCTTATTGAATTTCAACCTCAAACATGAGATATTCGAGAGTCACTCTTCAAACTCTACATTCAATCATCGCACGACGCAATTATTCGATATAAGATTTTTTTTAGATTCTTCTATTAAAGTAAATCGTATTAAGAAATAAAATCTCATTAAGTTTAATTCATGCTTAATAATTACAGATCGAAGTTGCACTGTTACGGAATAATCAACTTTCCAAAGTAACAGTTTTTATGTTATTTAAAAGAGAAGAAATTTAAAATGTTTAACACAACTTACATGTTTTGATATAAAACAGGATAATGGACCAATTTCTGTAAACAGTCCAACCTGAAATAAAGATAATCGGACTACTGATTATTCTGCCATCTATCTGACAAACCTGATCATACAGCATCAGACCAGCATTAACGACCCAGTCCTACAGTTGTTACACCGAACTCAAAAGTTATAGATCTAAAGTGAAAATTTGATTTGATTTAAAACATTTGGAAATCAACTATATTTTACAAGATCTCAGAATGTGGAGAACTGGGTGCTGAACAGGAGAACTAGCGCTGGTCTGATTCAATTCGATATAATCCCTAAATTCTCGAAGAAATTTCTCCTACCTTATTAACCTGAGTAACTACAGCGTCGAGAACCTCTCCTTTAAACGGACGAAAAACTATAGCTTTATATTTAACGGGATAAAGAACGAATCCGCGACCGGGTTGAATATAACCAGCACCGATATTATCTATCGTCGTTACAGCTATTACAAATCCATACCTACAAATAGTGATAACTAAATCATTTCCTTTGTTTCGATGATGAAATCATTTATTTTGCGTTGGGTTCCATTAAAACTCACTTGCCAGTGCAGGTACCTTCAACTTCAGTGAAGAGTTTCTGTTTTACGGTGTTCAGAAGATTTGGGCCGAAATATCGAGGATGCAACAGAATTTCATGTTCAAGAGAAACCTAGAAATAAAAGTCAGGAGTTTAGTGAGAAGAAAGAAATAGAAGGGGTACGGATTCATACCACATGGAGACAGGAAGAAACTGGATGACAGGGTCCAGGCCCCAAGCGAAATAGAGGGAGAGTAGAGGAGAATGAAAAGATGGTGGAGACCGGACAACAAAACAATTGAAAAACGAAATACATTCAGATGAATTCAACTAAAATCATTTCTTACGTGATAAAACATTGTGTAGATGTTTTTTAATTCCAGTCAAACTCGATTTTACTCTGAATATCCACAGAATCGATGACAAATTAGAGAAAAAAGCATAAAATTACAAATACTTCCGGGTTGCTAATTTCAAAGTGCGCCACCTGGTGTCATCAACACATTCCTAAAATATCGCGCAGGATAACTAGACTGGGCGCCTCCGACTCTACACAGTTCAGCATAAGCCGCTAGTAAGTGGTGGCAGCACCGTACGGCGATTAAGAGCAGAGAGCAGGTTTCGCGTGGACCAAAATGAAATAAGAGATTAAATTCGTCAAATTACGGCTGTTTTTATAAATCCTTCGGATGAAATAAATAATCAGCATCAACAAACCCAACAATTTTTTAAACTGGTCGAGAATAATTGAACCAGGAACTCGTGTTAATAATGGAATACCGAATAGTCGGCTGGTTTGATAGGTAATTAAATTAATTGTTATTGATTAATTGACGTACCGCATACTTCTCGTTAATTAATCGAAATTATTAATTGATTTATTTAGTAACGAATGGAATCAGGTTTATAACGAACTGTTCAGCAAAAGCAAATCAAAGAGAAAACATGCGTTGAGACGTATTGATGTGTGGAAAAGCAGGTCAGTCCCCCCTCGGGCTGCCGGGCGGGGAATCTCTGATCAGTTGTGAAACTAGAGTCTTTATTAATCAAATAATTGTTGATGTAATTTGTTTTCAGAATGATTAATAAACTATCGGCGTCTATAGAATGTACAGCTCTGTTGATTCAGGCTGTTTTAGATGATGAAGAATCGAGCAGTGAATCAGAGAACAGAAGCGCTGTCGACACTAAACTGCGTATGAACTATTCTATGGCTCTAATCAGGTATTTTACAATAGAGAGTCTCGGATGATAACACCCCATCCCTGCTTGAACTGCCCTGTAATTCGCCTCTCTGATAGAATTCATCAGTCCCTCAGATGAAATCTGAGTCAATGTAGAAATTTCTTCTCCTGTTTGATTCTCATCTTATTGCTTTCGGTTTATCATGAATTTCGGTCCAATATTTGATTTATTTTCTATTCTATCTGTAGATTTGTGAATGCAATGACTGAAACGCTACAGAACCGCGAATACGCCCAGCCTGTACATAAAATAGCTGAATCGGTGCGTTCTATTTCAGTCGGTGTTCATTTCAAACTCTCATGTTTCCCTGAAACTCAAATTTTGAATTTATTTTAGATGGGTTTACCGGAGTGGTTAGTAGAACTGCGTCATCAGGCGAGTCATTCCGCGCTTCCTTCATTGGAAATACTGAGATGTGGAGCCGAGTTCTCTTTAAACTGGCTCAAGGTAAAAATAAACTCAGAAAATCCTATTATTCGTTATCATTCAGAAGTTAATGTAAGGCTTTATTTTATAGGCGGAATATTGGGAATCTCATTTAGACTCGACGCAAGGAATAGAATTAACGCCTCATCAGAAACAAGAACTTTCATTTAGACTCGAAGATACATTTGTAATATATATGCAAGAACAATACGAGGTGTGCGATTACCAGGCAAAAAATATAACACTCAGCAGCACTGACAGACAAAGAATACGCACCTCATTGGAGGAAATGGAGCGACTTGTTTCTATAGATTGGTATGATGATATCAGCGTTTTGAATTGATGAAATTATTGTAAACTTTCATAAACAGATCGATTACTGTTTGATTCTAGTGAGTTGGCGATAGATGTGATAATGCAAGATGGCTATCTGACACCAACCGTAGAACAGCTATCAGCACTCGGAATAGATGTGGACGAATTGATCTCATCGGAAAACCCTTCATTACCGCAGAAAGTGAAGAAAATCTGGATTCCTACGTTGAAAGTTCTGAATAAATTGGAAATGATTCAAGCATTAGTTGAGTCGATATTGAAAGTAATACCAATGTCGACCGGTTTAAGACTGATATTACTAAATGGTTGGATTGATGAAATTCTCTACGCTTTAAATAATCACGCAAATGGTAAATATAACAATTCAGATATATACCTGTAACGATCAGGGGTCAGTTGCTCAAAATTTGGTTAGAGTTACCCAGCGGATAGTGACGATTAAAAGTTAATCGTATTTATCCGCCAGTTATCTTTGACCAACCTATGAGCAACTGGCACCAGGAATTTAAAAATCGGTTAATTTTAGTGTTGATTGTGTTTTGTAGGTAAAAGAGAGAAGATTTTACCGATATTCCAATGTTTAGATTGGAATGTTTTAACGAAATACGTCGATGTTGATTCCGAACAAAATTCATTATTTCAAAGGTCAGAAAATCGATTAATTTCAGGTACTACAACCAAACTGTGCTTACCTCAGACCCGTCAGATCTGAGGTACTGTAAATGTGGTTCAGAGAATTAATTGTGAAAATGCAAACGTTTCTTGCAGAATTTTGGAAGTTTCTAATTTGTCCGAAGCTCAGAAAAGCACGGTAATGAAATTAACAGATATTTACACGAATACCGGTCCACAGAGAACCCCCAGACAACCTTCTGACGATGATCACAGAATTTATACCATTCATGATTTCACAGGTAAAATCTCTACTGTTTCACATGAATTTCATGATTAAATCTAATTTCACTGATCGAAGTAATAATTTTTATTTCAGAGCTGTCGTCGAAAAATACGAAAAAGGAAAATAATTCAAAGAAAATAGACATACACGCAGTAACCTCGTGCCCAGTTACATCACCGTGGCAACGCTGCAACAATAATACAGACTGGTCTCAATATCCGATCGGATCGGCTCCTGATGTTAGCGTAACGTATAGGAATATGGAACTGTGGCAGGATGAGGATTATAACTCATCATCCTCATCTGAGGAGGATGAGGAACATATAACTGAGGATCTAGAGGATATGTCTTACATGTGTTCAGTGAATGACATTTCACGAACTAGTCGCCGCTTTACGAGGGAACGAATTGAAGAAATCTTATCAAAAGTGACTCCCCTGTAAAACAGACAGAATAATAAAATACTTTACCATGAAATTGGAAAACAACTTTTAAATTCTTTTTACTGCAATGGATTTCTCAGTGAGATGACCGAGGACGTCATTTCTCAAATGGCGAGGAAGGATCTGTAACACCGAGACGACTCTGTTTCTATATTCATCATGCGATCATTCAATTATTACGTATGCATTAAGTTAAGATCTTTCCACGCTTTGTGCGCAAAAGCGACCAGTTTTTCCAATACTTTGAGTCTATTAGTAAGCAACTGCACTAAGACCCTCCCCTAATGCCAACGAAATAAATGAACGACCAATAACTGAAACATAAAACACCATGTCTTTTAAAAGTAACATATATTTATTGCTAAAGAGCCAGAAGATTCATCATTGAGGCGCGGTAAACAATAAAATAAATCTTTTTTTATGAACAATCCAACAGGCCAAAGATGCTATTTAAAACTAAAAAAGCGAACTGCGCTCAGTACATACAGTTTCATATATAACCGCAATCACAGCATAGTAAATCTAGAGTATTACGTTATTTTCTAGAAGTTCAATTGTTTTTCTACGCTAGTTATTCATTCAGTTTCTAAAGATATGCCAGGGGCAGATCCAGGGTCCAATCTTGTCTACTGGTACCTCGCCAATGAAAAAAGACCCCCTAGCACAAACACCCCCCTACCCCCATCCTAAAACTCAGTGATTTAGTGTACTCCGAGATTTACTCTTGGTTTCCAAAGCCATTTAGAATTTGTTCAAGGGCATTTCAGATATTTTGAGTGCCATGTGTGAAGCACCCTGGATCCCCCTGATGCTATAGAATCCATTAATTCAGCAGAAGCGATTAAATTACTATCATTATTATCATTACATAGTGTATCGGTATTTCATGAGGAAAACATCAATTCAATCAGTTCATTGAGACCAGTTCTTACACAACGCCGAATTTCCTTGTATTTACATCGCGACTCAATCACCGCTTGGTTTTTATTTACATGTGGTGGATGCTATAATATATATGTGTATTCATATCATACGTGGTTGAAATATCACAGTTCAAAATATCTGGGTATCATAAAACAACCCATCATGCCGTAGAGCGCCCTCAAGTGGTCCGTTATTGATAATGATATAAGATGTACACTATGTTTCTGTGAATGTTAGAACTGGTCACATTAAACATAGAAAATTGATGTTTCTTTTACGAAGCACAATTTCAATAAAACTAGCACAACCTTATTATTCCTACCATCCATTTACTAGAATTATCTATTTTCACTCATTTCTCGAAAAACACATTTCGCTGTTACTCATTAATTACGGCTTGTTGCGGGTTTTAAAAGCAATTTTCGCGACACACGAAGAACGATTTACACGAAGACGGTATCGCACAAATAGAAATGCAGGTCAGATTAGTAATGACTTAGAGAAAGAGAGATGGTGGCAGGTATTAATCAATTTTTATAAAATACTGAACAACCGACCGACATAAATTAATCATTTACTATTTACAAACTCTAGTAGGTAACATTTCATTGATTAAAAGAGACTCAGTTGATACTTGCTTCATTCATAATACACACCATGTATTCTTTACAATAACCGGTTTTCTTCATTAAAATCAAGTTGTTGCATTTAATACCCATTCGGTTTTTAAATGTAATACCAATTAATTAAATTACTTGTAGTGCAATCTCCTAAATTATGAAATATATAAGTTATATTCATTAATGAACTCGTTGTATTATGGGTATGCGTCTTCTTTCGTCGCGAAAAAAGATACAAGGCCATAAAATCCGAAAGCTTCATCTAGATTTCGGCTGAATGCCGACCCCGATGTGTTTGGATCAGTTGTTTAAGATCGGCCGCAAGTTGGGCACAGAATATCAGCACCATCAGTGAGGAATCCTCGCCCGACTAAAGACGTGTTACACTTGTAACAGTTGAAGCAGTCACTGTGCCAATGACGTTCCTCAAACGAAATGAATTTCGTGCTGCCAATACCTACAAAAAAACGATAAATCATTTATAAATCATTTGTCACAAACATCTGCCAAATATTCTCTCAAATAGTTTATGTTAATGGTCAATTTACTGCTAATTCTGTTTACGCAGTTATCAACTTGCTGCCTGCACCCTCGCCCCCTCATGCAATCACCATACGATCGGCGAATAGTAACCACACTCAAACGTGGAGAATGGATGATATAATAAAAAGTCGAGAGTTCGAAACATTGTATCATTTTAAAGTTTTGATTAGATATATTTTTGGTTTTAAAACTTTTAGATCTGTACATATTGGGTTTTTATTCTATCATAATGGGTGAAGTTTGAGCTGTTGAGGTCTAGCGCAGTTTTCATAAGGATGGTTGATGGGATAGACGGCAACTTTTCTGAGTGGATAAAACAGCAGATTGTCTTAGCGTTACAGAGAGTAGAGTCTGAGAGTAGCAGAGAGGTAATTGTCTGAAAGTTACATACAGCAGGTATCAGTAGTCTTAGGGAGTAGGCTGATCGACAGCTGCATCAGTTTGAAGAAAGAATATCTGGATACGGTATGTTAATTTCAAATTCATTCTATCTGTTATCAAATTCAAATTCAAATTAATACTTAGCAATCCAGTTATTCCATATTATACAATGTGTACAAAATGACATAATCTTGTAAAAACTGTATTGCTGCGGCTGATGACTCGTAAATAGATGAGTATTAATCAGACAACATGACTGTATTCATTCGAGTGGAAAATAGCCGGAAATATTGACCTCGATCGAGAGAGGAGAGAGAGATTTCCAGCCATTAATTGATTCATAATTCATGATTCAGGACATACTATAATCTACTCCATGATCGATAAACTAACAACAATTTCAGATCATCTTCGGAGAGAGATATCTAATCCTATATCATATATATATATATATTTACCAGTGATTGGTTTAGTGCATTTACAGCACTTCTTGGCGAACAGTTCACCGTAGCAGTTAGCGCAATATGGTTTCTCATCCTTCGATGTAAACTTTTGGCCGGCTAATTCCAGGTTACAATTTGTGCAGGCGAAACATTCACGATGGAAAGGATTTCCCTTGTAGGTAACGCCACCTTTATTAATCACCTGAAACGAGAGGCATTGATAGAAACCTTGTAATGAAGTTTCAAATGACAATCACATAGGAATCACTTGTGCAACCGGCATTGCTGACAGTCACAGGGGTGTGTTGGTCGACAGGCTCCACAATCCTCGCTGATAGTCGCAAGACTGGCAAACGCTTAATGAATATCTTGCTAAGAAGACTCGCGCAATATAATTTTGAAAATTCAGTTCAATGAATTTTTCAATGACCACAGCTTGATGACTTTCCATGACCACAATGAACACTCCCCACTAAACTCCCCACAAAACGAATCTTTCTTCCACCTGCCTTTTCAGAAAGAATGGCTAATTTCATCAGAATATGCAATTTCAAGTGAATTTTGCTGAGATGGTGAATATATTTTGTCATGCGCAGTTTGATCGGGTAGATTTAATTTTGTCGACTGGAACCAAACAACACGGAGATTACCACGTATTTCTAATCAATCTTACTCACCCCATTGCACTTCTGACAGCGCTGGGCAAACTGCTCCTCATAACACGGTATACAAACAACATCATTATCCTTCGGGATAAAACTTTTACTGCCGATCGGCTGCTTGCAAACCAAGCAACAAAAGCAGTTGTCGTGCCATTGCTTATTCTTGTATTCAAATTTCTTCATACCTGAAATAAATCGAGAATCATATTTGAGGACCCCTGCCACGATCCGGTTAGGTCGTTTCGAATGCGTCAACCGCGACTTACCAGCCTTGAATATGTCTCCGCAGCCATCGCAGCGAGGAGCGAAATTCTTGTCGTGACAATCGGGACAGTACAACTTGTCATTCTTAGAAGCAAAGTGTTTGTCAACGAGGGAACATTGACAATCACAACACTTGAAACAAGCCTCGTGCCAATGTCTTTCCTTGTAGGACAGGTCCTGAAATACAGCAATAATAATATGCTATAGAGAATTTAATATAGTATATATATAATATAATAGAAAAATAATAAATTTAATTTGGAAAATTTTTGAAATTCAAACATCTGGACCCAGTTGCACAGTGTGACATGCGTCTCAAGTTGTTGAATTGGCTATAAGAACCAAAACAGGCTCAGGCTGATCCTGAACTTAAACCGGGATTCTGCAACTGACACCGGAAACATGTGGGAGATTGGACAGGTAAACCTTGCGCAGGAACAAACAATCCTGGCCCCAGGTCTCCGCAATTTTCATTAAGACCATTACTTTCAGTCAGTTCATTAATATCGTTATAGTAGAGCGTGATACAAAGTCGTCGATGCTTTCAGAACGATCGACTAAGATTAATATGCAGAACACTTCAAATTTACAGCATATCGTCGTTGAGATTTTATTGAAGTATCAGCGATTTCGATATTGTGTAGAATCGGTTTCAATCTACGCAGTGTCAACATCGCTGATGATTACTGGAGTTAGAGAGAGATAATCTGAGAATTGCTGGTTCTCTGTGATCGCAATGAGAGCTATTAACAGCCCCTAATGTATAATCATTCCTGAGCATGAATATATCACAACCGATACGGCCTATAACTAACAGATTCCCGACTAACAGTTTCCTCTGAGGCATTTCGCAATGCTAACGGGTTGTTTTATTACTATTTCTTGCATTCAATGGTAGCATTGGTCTTTTAAATCTCTAAAATTGTTTGGTTCAACATTTCTCCTTTTAATTGACCATTTCTTTTTCAATTCGTAAATTTGGACCAAGTTCCATAGCTGTTGGTTGAGATTCGACTCAAAAGAGTTAAATCATTAGAATTGAAGCAACTATTGAACTCTTAGAGTTCAGCTCAGTGGAATCAGGTTCAGAATGTTAGATCTGAGTGGTCTAACTAATCATGATATTTTTCAGTCTCTCATTCATGACTACTTCTTTATTTGGAAATGACTTTTAGCATTCAATATCAGGTGCCCACATTCGTCTGACATCAAGACTGTTGATTTAATGTCTCTATAGAACATAAAATCGTAGAGAAACTTATCTGAAGTTATATACGACGACGATGACGATGACGACGATGGTGTAATTACGGAAGTCGTGAAAGAACGTTCATCTTGGAGAATAAATCAATGAGAATGAATCCTTACGAGTAATCAAATAGAAAGGTCAATTGCTAATTACGAACTATCAAGATTCTTTTCGGTAATAAATACGCCGTGATATCATCTTCTAAACGACGCGATATATCAGATATTTCGTCATCAAAAATTAATGGTTCGTGTATTATTTTATACCGTTTTGGGAGAAGTTATAAAACTTTACGGAGTAATAATGAAGATATTAAATGCATTTGGGCGAACACAAATATTTCTCATCACGATTGGTTGTCGCAAGATTAAAAGATAAAAGAGGCAGCTGAAATACTGAGGGATCCAGGGACACCGTACCCACTCGGGGAAACGCTGGACAATCTGATAATTTGACACCCCCTGGATTTCCAAATATAGACCAATGACCTTGAAACTTTGAAAGATAGATATCTCCTGATGAGACTTGGTTAAAGTAAGATTAAAGGGTTGGATAGAATGGAAATGTTATTCCTCTGATAAGGAAGCTAGCGTCGTGGCTGTCAATTTTTATGGGACTATAAATAGTCAATCTCCTAAAATGATTGAATCAGAAAAAGAAATATCGCAAGGAGAAGAACGTCTCTCCATCTCCACTGAGAGTAAAATCAAATATCATGTGATAAGAAAATTTTATGCAAAAACAGTGTTAATAAATATTGCTTGAAGAGCCGCTCTGTGGCAATCAGTTTAAAGCAGCTTTTCAGACAGCGTCAGACTTGTGTAACCATAAATTGATCTTTAGGTCAATAGAAAACGGAAACCTATTCGTGACTTGCATCGATTCAAGATTTTCCTGTTTTTAGCGCTATATTTAAACTGGTAAAAGACGATGATTTGTGAAAGATGAAATGCTTTTATAACGGAACAAGTAGAAAGGAGTGTTTAACCTTTTTGTACATATGTTTGCTATCGGTGCTGGAGATGGATGAAAGCCTACTTATATTTTCAGTGTAAATAAGACATTTGAGTAATCAAGATGAAATCATCACCTAAGTATGTGAGAGGTATCTGAGACTTTGTCCCTAATACAGGTGATGTATTTACTGTATCGCATTTCAAGAAGCAGCTTTTGAACTGATTTATTGACAACATTTCTAACTGCAATTCACATTGAATTTATTACAAAGGCTAATTTCATGGTTTTCTTGAATTGAGAATCCAGTCAGTAAGTTTAGAATATTCTGCACTTCTTAATGTCCCCATAAAGGTAATTTGTGACATTTGCAAATGACAAAAAGATGCTTCTTGTTTATGAATTATTAGGAAGCTCGAATGCTCTATGACTAATACTCGTATCGACTGCAAAATATGCCATAAACTATACACGAGTTTAGGAAAACTGTCGATGGACCGGATCAGGATTATGTGAAATGCTTCACTCAACATCCATTAGTTCAAGGATTGTATGATTCGTCTCAATCACCCAGCAGCGCAAATTTCAGTTCTACCCGTCAAAAAGCAACAGCGTATAATCTCGTAGTAGAAAATGCCTGAGGATACAATCTCTTTTTTCTTTTACCTTGGAATCAGTTCCAATCGGTTTCTTGCATTCTTCGCAGGTATTGGCGAAGTTATCTTCGTAGCATTTTATGCAGTACGGCTTCTCCTCTCTGAGAATGTATCGATGTCCCGTCAGAGACTTGTCACAGTTGAAACAACTGAAGTGTCCACTATGCCAGTCTTGTTCCATTGCTTTTGTATATTCACCGAAGAATATTAACTGAAATGAGAAGAAACAAAGAGTCGCGTTCGATTAGATACGATTCTCCTTCTAGGACGATCATGGCTTATATTTACTCAGTTCTCATACATACAACATCGCACATGGAAATACCCAGATATGAAACATTCGATGCCAAGGTTTGACAGCAGCTGGGGGTTTAACATTTTAACCTTGTAGAGTTGAATACTGGTACATATACCAAAATAAACTCTCTAGCTATAAGTTTACAGTTCCTCAGTAAGTTTGGAATCTAGAGCTGTTCATTTCTAATGCTTTAACCCTGGTCCAATCATAAGCTCAGAGAATCACGAAACCATGTCCAGTGTTTCAGCCCCACAGTAAAATCATTCATTCCAAGACTACAGAACCATAGATAACTTTAATTGAAAACACAATGCACACCCAAACTAGCTACATCATGATCATGTGTACACTGGCAGCATTGGTATTACTGGTCAGTGAATTCTGTTTATTCTCTGGTTGGTTGTGTTCGGGTATAAAATCCATCTAATCGATCTCTATGTGTAGAGACCTGAAAGAGATTGATCTGCCAGTGTGCGGTGGTTTTACCTAATGATTCATTACTGAAATTACCTTGAACTCAAAAAATTGTAACCTCGCAATAACCTGAAAACAGTATCTGTTCATATCGCTTAAAAATACCTTATATTCATATAATAACTAGAAGCTAAATAACTGAGCAGGTAAATCATGATTTTTGAGCTTTTTTTGAATAAGATTTGCTTCCAAATTCCTTCAATACACTTTAAAAGATCTTATCAAGTTCAAACATTTATCGTTACAAGACAAGTATTCTCTTCAGATGTTGATGTTTTACTGATTGAGTGAAAAACAACTAGAATTCCCTCCAATGAGTAAGAAATAGAGACAATAAGTAGAGAAGGTAAAACTAACGAAAAAATTCAATGTACCTCTACTGTGTAAAAAGGTTCACTTACACGGCAATGATAGTCAGTGGCGGAAGCGCGATTTTCAACCATATTGATAAATAATCAATGGAAAATTCCTTCACGTAAATAACAATCCGATTGTTGGTCGTTTATTTGTGAGAAAACGTCTGCTGTTGAGATGTGAAAGAGATCTAATAGAACCGGGACTATAATCCATACCCTTCGCTCTTTATCAGTCACGTGCGTGATTTAAAAATCTCACCGTAAATTGTCCAACGTCACGACGTCAATGTCGAAATGGAACGCACTATAACGCGAGGTCATTATTGGTGTAAATTTGCGCCGGAGAGGTTTTGCCGATAATACCACGTTTTCGCAGAGCCTCGCAGTGACTGTTTGAATGGTCGTCACAGCGATACACCGCTATGATAGATTCAAACTGCATCTCGAAGCTTCACACGATATCAGTCACCAAAACTGTTACAGCGGGGGCAGAGATGATTGATCAATTTATCATTACAGATAAAAGAAAATTGTTTATCGGACATGTTCAGTAGTGTCAGACCCCTCAACAGTGAACTGACAAGCCAACAGGATATGTCGACATTTGCTAGAAACTGATGCTAAGAATATCATTGATAAAAACAACTATGAATCTCATTTTTGTATCCATGTTTTTCACCTCTATTCTATGGATCAAGTAAAGTTGTTTAGTTAAAAATGATTACAATAGATGTTTACAACACCTGCATTAAACTGTACCAACTGAGATATACAATATTCTACACACATGTTTACGTTGTAATAGCTCAGAATCAGTCTTGATTAAGTTTATCAGATAATTACCGGGGAATCCTAACAGTTTACAAATTATCTTACTCTATAAGAGAATGCCGATAGACGGAGGTGTATATCGCTTAGAGACGACTGGATGATTCCCAACATTTCTTTTTAGTTAAAAAGAGACTCATTTTAACAAGCATTATTTTTCCCGTTTTGCACCAAAAAGCAGGGTCCGTTCTAACATGGACGTATAAACTAGTTTATACGTTCATGGTTCTAAGTACTTGTCCAATTGCCCGGGACAAGTATATTATCATAAGTGCAAGTAGGTTATCATTATCACTTGTCCGCTGGGCTAGTGCAATTTTGTGTCTCAAAGCTTTTTGCCAATCGATACAACAGTTGGACTGCTTGTGTAGGGCAAGTAGATTTTTAGGGGGCAAGTAAAATTTCAGATATGCTTGCCCCCGGGCAGGTGGTTCTTATTCCTTAGATCGGACTCTGAAAAGCCATGACGCTTGTGCCCTACACTTAAAACAAATATATGTATATCACCCTTAAAACGATGGATTCATTAGGAAGACTAGACACAGAAGGGGTTTAAAGATGTTATTACCACCAGACTAGACAGAAAATCATTCATACTGAGTTGTGTGGTTATATTGTGTAGGCAGAGGAGAACATTCTTCACCAGCAAACCCGATATACATCCTGATTACAACAAAAATATGTTATTTACAACTTCAAAAAAAACCACCTCAGCCTAAATACCAAGTGTGAAGTATTGTATTCGAACATACGAAACCTGGTAATATTGTTCTTATATCAGATAAACACAGGTGCAGAAAATCTGAATTACTGGCAAAAATACACGCAATTCTATAAGCAATCAACTTAACATTTAGCTATAATTGAATATAAAGGAGCTGGTTTAACAGACCTCGTTTAATTAAGTCAGACTTCAGAGTTAAAATCAGTTCATTTAAAATATTTGAAAACTCTGTGAAACTCGATCTTGTACCCGTTTCCATAGATCTCGCCTAAACATTGGTCTTTACCGTAGAAACAATTTGAACTGATTTAACTAAAGAATGAAACTTTACGTGGAACTGGATCCTGGTCATTAAATCTAATCATCTTTCACAGATTGATGAAAACGAAA